>NC_080061.1:19758172-19833172 GCF_026212465.1 Amaranthus tricolor
TCTTCTTGCTTGCTTGTTGTACTGTTTCTGACTTGCGTGAGGTGTTTCTCGTTCTTCTTGCTGTTTCAGACATTAAGCGTGTGTTCTTGCTTCAAAACCCACGACTTTAAGATATAATTTCTTCAAAACCTACGACTTAAACTTCATAAAATTTAGTTTTTTTTAATGGATGTTTACTTGCAAGTTCATGATGTTTGTGTTGTTTGTAGTAAATAGGCATTATTGATATCATTTTTGTTATTTTGAATGTAGTTAATTGTAATTTTGAAAATTTATATTCTACCTATTTTTATTATTAGTTTGTTAATTATGGCTAATTTTGGGAGGTATTATTTTTAGAGTTAATTAGGTTTAGTTGAATGAATGTTTTTATTAATATATACATATTATTTATTGGGGTTAAGTATATAAATATTTTTATTTATGTATTTTTTTAATTTATTCACACTTAGAATGACAAAAGATCGTTCTTGGATGTATGGAAGCATTGAATCATCATAATTTATTGATGACGTATTAGAATTTTGTAGTATTGTTGTTGAACATCAAGTTAGGACGGGGGGAGTTGTTATTGTCCATGTGTCAAATGTGGCAATGTATCATGTTTGGGTTTGGCATGGTGAGGAGGGAGTTTACAAAGAAAAAACTGTTGTTGAGGATGTCAATAATGTGGATGTCAATGAGGATATAGTAGATCGTGTTTATGGGTATGAGACAGATGAAGAGAATGTCGATGAGGATGTAGATCGTGTTGACGAGATGATGGAGGGAGTCGAGGATGAGTTAGGAAAACGTCCTCGTGTTTTTGACTTGTTGACAGAGGCTTCTCAAAAGCCTTTGTACCCTGGATGTACAAAGTTCACCAAACTAATAGTCGTGTTGACAATTTTCAACATTAAGTCAAAGTTCAATTGGAGTTACACTAGTTTCACAATGTTATTATAAGCGTTAGGTGAGATGCTTCCTTAGGGAAATGAACTTCCAAAGTCGACATATTATGCCAAAAAACTCATGTGTTCTTTCGGCTTAGAGTACCAGAAGATTCATGCATGTCCGAATGATTGTGTATTAAATCGGAATGAAAATGAGAACTTAGAAGAGTTAACTAGGTGTGGGTTATCACGTTACAAGCGTAAAGGGGCTGGAAATGCTAAAGGGCCCCCGGCTAAGGTATTGTGGTATCTTCCAATAATACCTAAATTCAAGCGCTTGTTTACTATAAAGAAAGATGCGTTAAATTTGAGGTGGCATGCAGATAGGGTGAAGAAAGGTCACTTGTTCACACATCCATCTGATTCTCCGGAGTGGAGGAGTATTGATAGGTTGCATAAGACATTTGGGGACGAAGTTCATAATTTAAGGCTCGGACTGTGTACGGATGGAATGAACCCATTCGGCAATTTTAGTTCTCAACATAGTACTTGACCGGTACTGTTAGTGATCTATAATTTGCCACCTTGGTTGTGTATAAAGCGTAAGTACATTATGCTTTCTCTTCTTATCTCGAGTCCTAAACAACCTGGCAATGACATAGATGTATATCTTTCACCTCTCATTGAGGATTTGAGAAAGATGTGAGAAGAAGGCGTTTCCGTGTTTGATACACATGCAAATGAGGAGTTCACCTTGCGTACAATGCTCTTATGCACCGTTAATGATTTTATGGCATATGGCAACTTACCAGGGTATAAGAACAAAGGGGAGAAAGCATGCCCAATATGTATCAATGACATGGAATCCACATGGATTCCTAAGTGCAAGCTCGTATTCATGCACCATCGAAAGTTCCTCCCACAAGATCACCAATATCGTAAGAAGAAAAAGATGTTCAACTGGAGGTTGAGGAACGTGTAGCTTGTCAACTGTTGACCGGTTATGAGGTTTACGAACAGGTTAAGGGAGTTGAGACTATATTTAATTTTACTTCGTTCTTTTGATTCAATCATTAAACTAAGATATGACATTAGAATTTTATTGATTAATTAGGAAAAGCGTGGTAAAGCTTCTGAATCAGCAAGTCAAAGGACCAATTCAGCTTTACTGAATATCCTTCTGTAATTATCGGTCCTGGTGATATTGGGCAATTTTTAAGAGGAGACATGTTGAATGTAGCTCTACATGAGGTGATGTTCATTATCTTTCAATTTGGGCTTTATAGTTTAATTGTTTTAATAACCGAATTACTAACAAAATTTTCTTATTCGTGAGTTTAGTGCGGCTTACGAGGAGTTAAATTGTTGCGAACCTCTAATAAAAATTTGATGGTTTTGTCCTGAAATGATTTCGAGTATTAAATGCGTAAATGTGCCAGATGACATCAAAGCATACATAGAGACCTCTTTGAAAAATTTGCTTGCATCTAAACACACGTTCATTCTGGCTCCATATGTGGAAGAGTAGGTTTTATTTTTGAAATTGAACTTATTTTTTTATTGATATTAAATTTACGTTTTCACACATATTCTCTAATTTTTGATATTAAATTTACGTTTGTAGTATGCATTGGATACTTTTGGTCATATGTCCTTTGACTAATACCATGCACGTCTTCGACTCGTTACATAAAGCTCAAAGCCTGCCTCGCGACAAAAGATTCAAAGCCTCGTTGAATGCGTAATTTTATAGATTTTACCAATTTTATTTAAGTATTATATAGATATAAATAGTATTAGATTAATATTATTACATGCATTAATATATAAATAGTTATAATTTTCCCATGCATTTCAGGACAATGAAGAAAGTGCGTGGAGAAATGGGATCTAGTTCGAGAGCCACAAATTCGAAATGGAAAACAGTTTAGGTACACAACACTATTTGGAATACGTTTCATTTAAGCGTTTTTGGCACTTTCTCGAATAAAGTGTTTCAAACGTGGTTTATTTGCCACGAAACTTGGCACACAACACTATTTCATATATGTTATTGTGTTGAAATGGTTACAATCAAAAACAATAGTCATATGCTTGAAATTGCGTGCATAGTTGCGTTTTTGAGGTTTTTTTAGCATTTTTGGTACTTTCTCGCATAAAGTGGTTCAAACTTGGTTTGTTTGCCAAAAAACTTGGCACACAACACTATTTGGTATATTTTATTGTATTGAAATGGTTAGAATCAAAAACAATATACATACTAAGTTGCGTTTTTGAGGTTTTTTAAGCATTTTTGGCACTTTCTCGTATAAAGTGATTCAAACTTAGTTTGTCTGCCATGAAACTTGGCACACAACGCTAATTGGTATATGTTACTGTGTTGAAATGGTTAGAATCGAAAAGAATAGTCATATGTTTGAAATTACGTGCTAAGTTGCATTTTTGAGGTTTTTTAAGCGTTTTTGGCACTTTCTCACATAAAGTGATTCAAACTTGGTTTGTTTTGTACAAAACTTGGCACACGACACTACTTGGTATATGTTATTGTGTTGAAATGGTTAGAATCTAAAACAATAGTCATATGCTTGAAATTACGTGCTATGTTGCGTTTTTGAGGTTTTTTGTGGCACTTTCTCGCATAAAGTGGTTCAAACTTGGTTTGTTTTACACGAAACTTGGCAAGAAACACTATTTGGTATATGTTATTGTGTTGAAATGGTTAGAGTTGAAACCAATAGTAATATGCTTAAATTACGTGCTAAGTTGCGTTTTTAAGGTTTTTTTAAGCATTTTTGGTACTAACATCTATTTTCTCTTGGTGCTTTCGACAAGATAATGGCATTGATTGCGGCTACTACACTCTCAAATATATGGACGATTTCTTACAAGCCGTGAAGAACATTGTAGTTGAAAATATTGATGCAGTATGTATATGTTACGTTCTTAAATTCTAATATTATATATTTAATATTGGTAAAATATACTGTATAAGTACTATATAAACTTTTTTAATTATTTCATATAATATTTAGGTTTTATACGACATTCCACGGGAAACACGCACATTGACAGAAGGAAAAATGCGCGAATTGAAAGACAAGGTGGCCGTATGTCTCTCTAATTTATGTGTTTGGTAATATAATTAGTTTACATTTTGGACTTTTGTACGTATATGTATATAACTTGTTAGGTGATAACACGCGCGTACCACTTAGATAATTAAAAAATAAAATAACTAATTAAATTAAATACTCAAATAATTAATTAAATTAAATAATTATATTTTTTTTCGATATTTTAACGGGATGTTACAGACTACCCCCTTAAAAAAGTTACGCCCATGTAACTTGCACAAAGTCACAAAACAAGGGACTCCGACACGTAAACCCAAATTAAAAACACCGACTTAAAACACAACAACAATAAGGTTTTTGTTTTATCTATTTTTTTTTCAAAAAAATTCGCGCGAAATTCTATCGCCCGCTAACCACCACCCCCCAAAAAGAAGTTACGTCCCCGTAACTTTACTAACCTGGAAAAGATGTGGATATTTTTCACGCATGAAGGTTTTGGTTTCCCAAGTAGCCGCCTTGCGCTCATGATTTTCCCATAATACTTTCACCATTATGATATCCTTTCTGCGAGTACTACGGACTTTTGTATCTAGGATGTGAACAGGTTGTTCCGAATAAGATAAAGTCTCATCAAGCTCCACGATCTCAGGATCCAAAACATGCGATGCCGCAGCAAGATATCTTTTTAGCTGGGACACATGGAAGACATCATGAACTTTCTCCAAAGAGTTGGGGAGAGCTAACCGATAGGCCAGCTTACCCACCCGTTCCAAAATTTCATAAGGGCCGATGAACAAAGGACTTAATTTTCCACTAGTACCAAAACGAACCACCCCACGCATCGGCGATATCCTCAACAATACTTGTTCTCCTACTTCAAAATCTTCCGGACGTCGTTTCAAATCGGCATAAGACTTTTGACAATCCTATGCCGCCTTCATCCTATCTCTAATCAACTTTACTTGTTCTATCATTTGAAGTAACAATTCGGGTCCTAAAGCAGCTACTTCGGTGAAATCGTCCCAAAATACCGGGCTTCGGCAACGACACCCACACAAAGCTTTAAATGGAGTCGTCTGGATTGTTGCTTGATAGCTATTGTTATAAGAAAACTCCACCAGATCCAAATGCTCATCCCACGACCCTTGCCATTCCTGGGCAATAGCGCGTAACATGTCCTCTAAAATCTGATTTGTTCTCTCCATTTGTCCATCATTCTGCATGTGAAAAGACGTACTATGCAATAGTGTAGTCCCCATAGCCTGTTGTAAAGTCTTCCAGAAATGTGACAGATAACGAGTATCCCTATCTGACACAATTGTACGGGGTACCCCATGAAATCGTACAACATACTTGATATATGCACGAGCCAACTGTTCCATCTCCCAACGACAGTTCATAGGAATAAAACGTGTTGATTTTGTCAGACAATCCACTATGACCCATAGAGCATCATTACCCGACTGCGTTCGAGGCAGCCCCACAATAAAGTCCATTGATATATCATCCCACTTCCACACCGGTATCTCCAAGGGTTGAGGCAAACCACCCGGTCGTCTATGCTCGCTCTTAACCTTCTGACAAGTCAAGCAGTCGAAACGTACTCAGCGATATCTTTCTTCATCCCCGACCACAAAAACATAAGCTTAAGATCCTGATACATCTTATCACCCCCAGGGTGAACGGAGATTTTCGAAGTATGAGCTTCATCCAAGATACGTTCTTTCAAGGTCGGTTCTCCCATCGGCAAACACCATCGGCCTTTAAACCTCAAACTTTCATCCTCATGAACGGAAAATCCTTCCGCTTTTCCCTCATGAGCTTGATCCTTTAACTTCACAAGTTTAGGATCCTTATCTTGTCAACTCAGTATTTCCTCGAAAAACGAGGGTTGAATAGCCAACGCACTTAAGGAATGCCGCAATTCGCCTTCCCGAATGACTTCCAACTTTAATTTAGCAAGTTCTCGACTTAACTCCTCGACTCCCCTCAAAGCAGCTAGCGTATGACTAGATTTTCGACTTAAGGCATCCGCAACCAAATTAGCTCGCCCCTCATGATAAACGAACTCCAAA
Source organism: Amaranthus tricolor (assembly GCF_026212465.1). Taxonomy (NCBI): domain Eukaryota; kingdom Viridiplantae; phylum Streptophyta; class Magnoliopsida; order Caryophyllales; family Amaranthaceae; genus Amaranthus; species Amaranthus tricolor. The sequence continues at coordinate 19,764,194 of NC_080061.1, forward strand.
TCGTAATCGGTCATCAGTTCCAACCACCAGCGTTGTCGCATGTTCAGGTCACTCTAGGTGTAGAGATATTTTTGACTCTGATGATCAATGAAGATTCTGCACTTGACTCCATACAGATAATGCCGCCATATCTTGAGAGCAAAAATGATGGCAGCCAATTCCAAATCGTGAGTAGGATGATTAACCTCATGTGTCTTCAATTATCGTGAAGCATACGCGATCACTTTACGATCTTGCATTAGCACACATCCCAAACCCTTCTTTGACGCATCATTGTAAACCGTATAATCCAATATAGGGTCAGGCAAAGTAAGAACAAGGGTCGTAGTTATTTCCTTATTGGTCACAAAGGCCTGTTCACACTCATCAGACCACTCAAACTTCTTTTCCTTCTTCATCAGCGAAGTCATCGGTTGAGAAATACGTGAAAAGTCTTTGACGAACCACCGATAATACCCCGCTAAACCCAAGAAACTACTTACCTCTGTGACATTCTTCGGTGACGTTCAGCTTCGCACCGCCTCTATCTTTACTGGATCCACAGAATCACCCTCCTTAGACACAAAGTGACCTAAAAATGACACCTTCTCCAACCAAAATTCACACTTTGACAACTTCGCATACAACTTATGTTCTCGAAGAGTCTGCAACACCATACTTAAATGATCTTCATGTTCAACCTGATCTTTGGAATAGACCAATATATCATCGATGAAGACCACTACGAACTTATCCAAATATGCACTAAACACCTGATTCATCATACACATAAACGCGGCCGGGGCATTTGTTAACCCAAAAGGCATTACGGTGAACTCAAAGTGCCCCTACCGTGTCCTAAAAGCCGTTTTATGGATATCCCCTTCCGTGATTCTCAACTGGTGATAACCCGACCTTAAATCTATCTTTAAGAATATCCCAGCTCCCCTTAACTGGTCAAACAAATCATCTATTCGGGGTAACGGGTATCTATTCTTAGCTGTCACCTTGTTTAGCTCTCTATAATCAATGCATAGCCTCAAGCTACCATCTTTCTTCCTTACGAATAACACAGGAGCACCCCAAGGCGATATGCTGGGTTGAATGTACCCTTTTTAAAAAATTTCTTCAAGTTGAGACTTCAGTTCCTCCATCTCCTTTGGGGCCATGCGATACGAGGCCTTCGAAATTGGTCCCGTTCCGGGCACCAAGTCAATCGTGAAATCAATTTCCCGTTGAGGTGGCATGCCGGGAATCTCTTCAGGAAATACGTCCACGAACTCCCTCACGTCTGCGATGTCGTTAGGGTTTACTTCCTTCTTCCCCTCCTGACTGATATGACACAAGTACAAGGGATGTCCTTGTCTCACTAGTTTTTTGTAACTCCAAGACTGACACTAGATTCGACTTTGGTCCTTTGGAATACTTCCTATAACTAACACTTTCTCCAAGAGGTCCCACCAATAACACTCTTTGTTCCCTACATTCAATTGTAGCCTTGTGTTTTCCCAACTAATCCATCCCCAAGATCACATCTAAACCTTCAATATCCAGCACAAACAAGTCACTAGGGAAAATAACCCTCCCAATTTTCAAGGGTATGCCCTTATAAAGTCTATCACATCAATACAATTTCCCTGATGGAACAGCCACAGTATATGACACACTTTCAATAGTTTCTAAATTCAACTCCTCTATTCTACTTTTTGCAAGGAAAGAACAAGTTGCACCCTAATCAAACAACACATGTACAACTATAGAACGAATGGTGAACGTACCTGTAACCACATCCGCTACTTGCTCAGCTTCCCTTGAGTTGATTGCAGATACTCACCCACCAGTTGTTATTACATTCGTTCCCCCGTGCTAATTTCCCACACGTTGTAACCCAGAATTCTCAATTCGATTCCCTTCCGTTTGACCTTGTCCCTCGTTGAACTGACGTTGAAATCTCTGGCCACCGTTACTATGACTACCTCCCCCGAACTGTTGATCATCTTGTCTTCCAAGATTGTTTTGATTTTGCGGTTGAACCTGACCTCCCGGCTGATGATCTCTTCTCCCCTTCTTTGTATAACATTCATACTCCCTATGTCCCTTTTTGTGGCAGAAATTGCACTCAACCAACATCCCTTCACAATCCTTCCTAGGATGATTTTTATTACACCTCCTAAAAAAGTACTTTCTCTCCTTACCATCGCTATCAAATAAGGGCTTAGAAACCCTCGCTTCACCTCTAAGTCCAGCATTAAAATTTGAATTATTCCCTTGAAACTCTCTAAAAAATCTTTGGTTTCTTATGGTGAAAGTTTATCTGTGACCCGGTGGTCTGACTACCCATCTCCCTTCTCTTTTAAGTAATATTAGCTTTTTCCTTATCCTTCTCTTTTCCTCGAAATGTTCCCTATTTGAGCTGCTCGTTTATACATCTACTCTAGTGTGCTGTAACGATCACTTTCGATGTGCTTCTGAATATCAAAAGATAAACCCAGTTCGAAACGTTGCATCTTCTTCTCCTCGGTGGGTACATCATCAGGACAATACTTGAGGTACTCCATGAACTTATGGTAATACTCGTCTACCGTCAGATTACCCATCTCGAATCGAGCGAACTCGTTCGACTTATCCTTCCTCACATGTAACGGGTAAAACTTATCCCCTATAGCTCTCTTAAACATATCCCATCCTAAAAACCCCTCAGTCTGCTCTAGTAATCCCGCCTTATTAATCGCCCACCAATAATCAGCCTCCCCAGTCAAATAGAAAGCGGCTTCGTTGACCTTTAACTCCTCCGGGCATTCTACCACATCAAAAAGTTTGTCAAACTCTCTTAACCAATTTTCAAGCTCTGACTGTTCTCCTTTACCATCAAAAGGTGATGGCTTATTATAACTAATCCTCTTACTCATCTCAGAGGCTTGTTCAGAAAGTGATCTAACTCTTGGTGCGTTAAACTCTGTTAACGCCTTAACCAAGTCCCTTAAGGTACGGTTGGTATTGTTCTTAGAGAGTCTTTTCCTTGAAATAGGAGGCATTTTCTGCATATGAAGTAAAAGGTACTATAAGAATATAAACTGACATCATTTTTCTATAATTTTGAAACTTTAACAATTAGAAAGGAACCACAATTAATCATTCAACTCCCAACCAATACCACATATTATATAACACGCATAAGACTAGTACTAAAAGAACTCAAAAATACTATACTACTTTTATTAATTTTTCATTAATTTTTTTTTTCCTCCATACAAAAAAAAGCCTTCATAAAAAAAATTATTACATCGGGTCACCTTACTCTAAAGCTTTCATGAAAGAGTGTAAAATAAAAATAAGGAATAAATATCTAGTGCCTAGAGTCTCTGAAATCTGAACGCTTATCGTACACCGTGGGGTTGAAGTCTTCATCGTCTTCATCTCCTCCAAAATCACTGCTTAAATCCAAAGCTGCTTCCTCCATAGCATCATCATCACTCCCAGACTCTGGATTGTACAGTGGTGCTTCCTCTGGGTCCTCCTCAGGGTCCTCTTCATCAGACCACCTCCTAGAAAACTCATCCCCGTACCCATACATATCATAGTCGAACCTCCAATCCTCTTCCTCCTCTTCCTTTCCACTTGAAATTTCAATAACTGTAGGTAGTTCTCGCCTAGGCTCCCACATCTCAAGGTCACTCTCCACTTCTGACTCCCATTACAAGACACTTCTTGGACTATGGCTCACTGGTAAAGGGTTCTCTACATCCTCCATCCTTACTTCCTTATAGAGGAGGTTGGGTCCCATTACAACGGGGTTGATAGGTTCCTCTAGAGGGGGTTCAGGTAAGATTTATTCTCCAGGTTCTTCCCCTCCCAAGGGCTCTTCCTCTTACAAGGGTTCTTCTCCTCTTACAAGGGTTCTTCCTCTTCCATGGGTTCCGCCTCTTCCAAGGGTTCCTCCTCTTCAAAGGATTCCTCCTCTTCTGAGGATTCCCCCTCTTCTAAGGGTTCTCCTCGACTGGTTTAGGCAAAGGTTTCTCTATATAGTTTACCCCACTAGGTTCCCCTCGTGGTTCTTCAACTCTTGCTCTAGTTGTAGATAGGTAATGAAGCTTATTGAGGTCCAATTCTAAGTCATAACACACCCTATTCGCTTTTGTTTTAATCATATACATACGTTCTCTAAAATCTTGGACACTATCATTATCCCGTACCCTCCATATATCTAAGTTAGAGACTTCCCTCCAAACCGTCTCTAGGTCAAAATTCGGTGCACCACTTGTCTCTCTGGGGGTTTGTGGGTCCATAGGTGTCTTTCCTTTATCCATATGTCCTGATTACAAAACAAGAAAGAAAAGAAAATATAAATATCACATCACAATCTCTGACACACGTTTAACAACAGTCTAATTCCACACTAAGTAGCCTTATTGACTCAAATACATAACATACATTACAAGATCACATTTAGACCATTTTCATCCCAAATGACTATTCACCCAACACTCTACTAAGGTCGATTATTTCTTTATCATTTTAAATACGTTAGCTCTGATACCAATTGTAATAGTCCAGGTTAAAGTGAACTAGGTAAATTCACACAAATAAAATAGTAATTTCGGACATTAAATTAAACCACTTCTAGGACCGATGACGTTCTAGTGATAAAGAAATAAAATAGTAATGACGAAATAACAAGACAGCAGAAGTCTAAAATTACAACTTGAGAACCTATTGGCCTCTTCAAACCAAATACAATCCAATTCAAAATGTACTTACTGAGATAAAAATATTTTAGTTTGGATGGATAAAAGTCTAATAGTAATTTCGGCACGATAGTCAGCTCGACTATAGTTTCTATTAGAAGAGTCCTCACACACTAGTCCCCACCTGCAAGTCAACCTACTAGTCGTCGAATGACAACATTATAGCAAGTTCCAAAGCACATAACAATACACGTCAGAGACAACATACAATGTATTATATGAGTTACACACAAGTAATGAGTTCATCCTAGCATGCGAAGGCTCTATTAGTTAAATGTCACGTTTGACTTTCCAAACCCCAACTTATGTCGTTGCCCTTCCAGTTCAGGTCGACAGAGTATTCTCAAAATTTTGGAGGAATACACAAGGGAGAGCTAATCCCAAGGCAACATCCGACCTAAGACGTTGCCCGTCCTGTTCGGGTCGTCAAAGGCAAAAGTATGCATACCCCCATGGTTACCGTAATGATCCAAACTTCCATGGGAACAATAACAATGATATCCCAATTCTTATTAAATAGCCCCATTTGGGTAACTACACAACCATCCTCAAATTCCAATTTAAAACTCTTTACAAATTATTTTGGGAGTCTAAATCTTACGTGATAAACCACATCACAATATAAAATGAGTACAACAATATAAAATGAGTACAACATTACTTTACATGACCAATTAGAATTGTATGGTCTAAGCTTGTACCTTAGTAGCATGGTTAAAGCAACTCAAGCGCTTCGCGATTTGAATCTCAACCTCTTATGAATCGAGGTCTTAAACACAACACACATACAAAAATCACGTATTAGTACGTGTTTACACATTTAATCCACTCCACACCATTAAGGCACTACTAAAACTTTATAATTTTAAATGATTTCACCCAAATTTCAAAAATTCCAAAATTTAAAATCTAACCAGTAATTTAAACGGCCATTTTGGAAGTTTAGAAAATTCAAACGAAAAATCCAACTTCACCACTATGTCCGGAAGGCATCAATTCCCTTAGGTACCAAATTTTATAATTTCTAACATCCATTTGCCATTTTTAATTAATTTTTGCGTTTAACGAGTTTTGAATACAACGGATAAGTGAAACAACAACAAAACACACTCGACATCTCGGATCGGGGCGCGACTACCGAGACAGTAGTTGTTGTCTCGTTATTTTTAATATATATATTTTTTATTATTATTTAAATCATTAAATCCCATTAATCTCATTCTTATAATTACATGACTAAACCACAATATATACAAACCCACAATCACTACTACTAATTGAATCTCAATAGTGAACCAACCAAAACTCTTAACACTAAGACAACTCAATATATATATACATCTACTCATATACAACACTTCATTATAATGAAGACATGAGAAATCATCAAATAAAAAATATTCCCATAACTCATAAATCAATTTTTTTTCCTGTTAACATAAACGAAAAGTCATGATCTCATAAGTTGTGATAATTAAATAAAATAAATCGACAATACTAATTCTCTTAACAAATTAAGATTTTGTTAGAGAATCATAATCGAAAAAAAAACAACTTTTTCAATCAAAATATATAAACACAATCCTTCAAGCAAATTAAATTTTGCTAAAGGATTTTGAACTCATGAGTGACTATATAAATTGACCCATATATTTTTATTCCTTCTAACAAATTAAATATAAATTTTTGTTAAAGAAATGTGTAATGTATGAAAATAACCAAAATAAAAACTAAGAACAATAAATCTTTTTATACAAATGAAAAAACAAAATTTTGATTAAAGAATTAAAATTTGAAAACTTACAATTGCAAGGATTGAAGATTGAATTATACAATTGAACACCCAAAAACTCAACTTAAGAATTTTCCCCAATTTTCCTCTCAATACTACACTTTGGCCAAAAATTTTGAAGCAAATGTGAAGAAAAATTTCTGATTTTTTTGTGAGTCAAAAGTCCAAGGTCATTAGCTTAATTAACCTCCTTAATTCCATTCCTTAAGCCTAAAAAAATTACCCCCCTTAATTAGCATTAAGGGAGGAGTTACAAACTCCCCAAAAGCCACTCCACAACAAGCTCCCCTTTCCCAATTTTTTTTTAATTAATAAATTAATTGTTCGGTTTAACTGGTAGACGAAAAGCCGTTACGTGATAAACTTGTTACGCGATACCACGCGCGTACCACTTAGATAATTAATAAATCAAATAACTTATTAAATTAAATAATCAAATAATTAATTAAATTAAATAATTATATTTTTTTGATATTTTAACGGGGTGTTACAGTATGTCCTGAAATTTGCCCGCGTGACATCATAGTCAAAGATTGTCAAAATAAGCTAATCATGGAAGAGCTTAATTATGATAAGGAATCTTTGAAAACTGAACTTCATAAGTTACTCCCATTGATGAGTGAAGAGCAAACATTGGTATACAATGATATTACTAAAGCCATTGAAAAAGGTACAGGAGGTGTTTATTTCCTATACAGACAGGGTGGGAAAGGCAAGACATTTATGTGGAAGATATTATGTGCATGTTTAAGATCGAAGGGTGAAATTGTCCTTCCTTTTGCGTCAAGTGGCATAGTAGTATTGTTACTTACTAGAGGTAGAACTGCACATTCACGATTTGGGATACCCATTAATGTTAATGAAGATTCCATGTGTAGAGGTATAGAACCTAATAGTCAGTTGGCAGAACTCCTTAAAAGAACCAAGCTAATAATATGGGATGAGGCCCCAATGACTCACAACCATTGTTTTGAAGCTCTAAATAGGAGTTTGCGTGATGTCATTCATTGTCTAAATGGTAAGCCATCTGAGTTGAGCTTCGGCGGCAAAGTTGTTGTATTTGGTGGTGATTTTAGGCAAGTTTTACCGGTGATACTGAAGGGTACGAGACAAGATATAGTATTTTTCGCTCTCAATTATTCACATATTTGGAACAACTGCAAAGTATTACGTCACGAAGAACATGCGACTACGACCGAAATTGTCTAATGTAGAAGAACTACGAGATTTCGCAGATTGGATCCTCAGTGTTAGGGATGGAAAGTTCGGAGGACCTAACGATGGAGAGGTAACTATAGATATACTTGGAAAATCTGTTAATAAAAGAGGCATCTGATCCAATAGCTACAAATGTTAATTGTATATATCCTCAAAATTAAGAGAGGTCAATTTATAGTTCTTACTTTCATGAGCGAGCAATATTGGCGCCAACAAATGAGATTGTTGACAAAGTAAATGAACATATTTTGTCACTTATCTCTAGAGAAGAAAGATTGTACTTGAGTTCGGATTCAATAAACAAATCTGAAGGGAACTATGGAACCAACGATAATGCCTTTTCAATTGAATTTCTCAATTCAATATGCGCATCTAGTGTTCCAAACCATAGGTTACTATTAAAAGTTGGTATGCCAATAATGTTGCATAGAAATATGGATCAATCAGCAGGCTTATGTAATAGAACACGCTTATTGGTAGATCGTCTTGGGGAACAAATTATACAAGCGATTGTTATATCAGGATCTAACATTGGTTATAAGGTATTCATTCCCAGGATTACACTTACATCTTCAGATAGCTCTAAGATACCAATTGCTATTCAAAGAAGGCGATTCCCTGTTTCTTTTTATTTTGCGATGACTATCAATTAAAGCCAAGGAAAAACATTATCCCATGTTGATTTGTTCCTACCTAAGCCTATTTTTAGTCATGGAAAATTTTACGTCGCCATTTCTAGAGTGACTAGTAGGAAAAAACTAAGAATTATCATATACGACAAGGATGGTGAAATTAGTCATCGTACTGAGAATGTAGTATATAAAAAGGTATTTGAAAACCTATAAACTCTTTATTAACAGCCTATTTTGTGTTTCTTTATATTTAATTCTTTTTTAATTACAATATACATATGTAAATACTTTATTAAGCACCTTCATTTAATATTTTCATTCGTCTAATTTCATTAAAATATTAACGTAGTAAAAATTTCATTACGATTTTCGGTCATGGTTTCTAAATCATAACCATTTTGGCGTACATCTTTGAAACTTATGAGATTTCGTCGAGATATACTCGAATATAAAGCATCATGAATTGCTAGTTTTGTCCCATTTAGAAGTATTATTTGAGCTTTTCCATATCCTTCTATTAGTTTGGTAGTTCCAGAGATTGTGTTGAACATCTGCTTTCACCATCTTTAACTCAGAAAAATATTATTTGCGCTTTAGGATAGTGTGAGTTGTTCCACTATCTAGGAGGCATTGATATTTGAACCCATTTTCAAACTGACCTATATCTTCATATTAAATAAATAGATATTAGTTAAAATAAAATTTCATTAACATTAGATAATATCAATACATAAAAAATATTGCACATAAAAAGGAAATACAATTAAATAAGCATCACAACATTGTTAAGAAAAATTCAAATATCTTCGGCATTATTTGTTTTCATTTTCATCGCCATTTAAATAAAAGTCTAAGAGATCAAGATTAGGCATTGACGTACTTGCTTTATTAAAAGGATCAAGATATGTTGTTTTTATTATGGGAATACATTATCGGTGGATGGAGAAAGGGGAAAGAGGGTTTTTAATGTAAAGAGTAAAGTTGAAAGGATAAGAGGTGTGTGGTAAAAAAATTGGGGTAATCCGTTTTTATAGAGGGTGATCCCAAATTCTACAATATACTATATTAATTTATGTGTACTTAAAAAAATACATAAAGTAAAAGGTAAATGAAAAAAATGCACATAGATATAAATGCAAATACAACAAATAAAAATGCTCATAATAAAATATACAAGAATGAAAAAAAAAATGTTAACCGTCCATTTAGGCGGTAAAAGAAAAACAATTAGCTAACCATATAGGCGGTTTAAAAAATAATAACAAAAGAAATAAATAGTTCTAACCGTCCATTATTGAGGCGGTAAAAAAATAGTTAACCAACCATATAGGCGGTATAAAATAAAAAAATAATAACAAAAGCAATAAAATGTCCTTGCCATCCATAAAGGTGACGTATTGTCCAATAAATTATTTTATGAGTTATTTGTCTTACAACATTTAGTACTTGTTTCTCCCTCATCATCTTTAGTTCTTTTATTACTTGATGTGGGTTTATTTTCAGTTGATGTTGTTGGAGCATTATTAGTTGGTTGTCTTGGTGAATTATTTGTTGGTCGTACTGGTCGAATATTAGTCGGTGGGACTAGTGAATTATTAGTTGGTCGTATATATGAATTACGAATTGGTGGTACTGGTGTACCATTAGTATCATTGGGATTATTATGTAGGAGCTGATTTAAATCAGTCCTTATCGGGTTTTAGTGAAGGGTATGGAATTATGTTCAATTATCAAATATAAAAATGTGTTAGAAACACCTTGGATGACGATGTTGATACCATTTGATTGTTGGTTCATTTGTGGTACCATTAAAAAAATGTTTAATTAGGTTTAAAAAATATTTACCTTCTTTATTATTAAGGGTAAAGCTGGTTCTGATAACGTGGTAAAACTTAGAGAGATAAGAAGAAAATAGAATGAGTAAAAAGATTTTTACTCATTGGTGTCATTTCTACATGGGTGAACTTCTATATTTATAGGCAAGTTCTACCTACAATTACATTGACTTCATTCACATTAGGGTAAATCTATTAATTACCTTTCACATTATATTTCCACATGTTCTTATTATTATATGTTTTTTTATGTTTTTTTCTTTAGTACTCCATTTTTTATTTGTTGTGTGTTTTGGAATGTACCATAAACTCTTTTTTTTTATTGTTTATGTTCAAAGTAAGTTCACATTTTTATTAGGTTATAGATTTATCAAAACCTAATTGTTTTTTGATGTTTTTTGTTCACATTTTAGATTAATTTACCCTAAGTTGTGGACTATTGAGTTGGGTTTGCTTTATTGTGTTAGTTTGTTTTTTGATTTGTTGAACAAAAAAATCTGATTAAGGTTTCTTAATTTTTATTGAGTAACATCAATGCTTGATTGTGGGATGAAATCTCAGTGATTCTTTGATGTTGTAAATATTGGGGCTTTTTCAAATTTTAGGGCTTCTCAATGACTTCTTTGGAAATTGGAAGAAAGAGGTACACAATCTGTTGAAAAAACAGGTATTTTTTTCCAATTGATTCCTTATTTTTTTGCATTTTGGTTTTTGATGTTTTTCAGCTGCAACTTCCATAATGTGCACAAATTAGAATGTGTATATGAGGTTCAGCTATATGTGCACAAATCAAAATGTGTATATAAATCAAAAATATATACCTTTTAAAACAACACAGAATCTAAATTTGAACAAAAATACAATTCAAGAAATCAACTTAACTAGAGTAACAGTGGTTAAAATATATACCTCAGTGTAGGAGATTTAAACCCATTGTCTCAAAATGACACACCATTGTTTACGAGAAGTTAATTAAGCTAGTAAAAAATTCACATTTTCAGGCTTGATACATTGAATAAGTAAGATTTTCCCTAAAACATTTAAAGTAATGAATGAGTTGGAAAGAACAAAAGAATGAGGCCATGGATGTGTGCAAGGATAAATAAACTGATATGCAGCGGAAATTGGCTAAAAGTAAAGCACGTGAAGGGGAAAAGTAGAGATCATTGAAGATTCTTGAGGATACTCAATAGTAAATGAGAACGATGATGTATTAGAGTTCGAACAATGTGTTTCAAACTCCAATATTGCCAAGATCGAATGTATGAAGTTTAGTGACAAACAAATTACGTTATCAATGATATCGATGTTTGTAGGAGAAAGTAAAGCAATAAAACGACACAAAAATTTAACGAGGTTCACCAGACTAAGGCTACGTCCTCCGGTGTGTAGTATCTCTTATATTATCATATGGAGAATTACAATAGAAAAGAGATATAGGCTAGTGTTTGGCTTCAGGTATATTTTGTGGATGATTACAATGTGAATGAGAGCTCTCTATTTATAGGAGAGATCACACTAAGTAACATTAAGTACATTAACACTATGAATAAATGATAATGAAACATCTCCAAGAACTTGAAGAGTCAAAAACAGCATCTTAGGAGCGTCAGAGACATCGCTCGACCAAAGTAGAGGCTCGCTCGGTTAAGCAACCTGGTCGAGCGGGCTGCAGGAAGTTTTTGGTTACATTCTATCTGCTTGCTCGACCCATTCTAAAGCTCGCTCGGTCGAGCGAGCTGGTCGAGCGGCACTTCAGAGGGCTTTTGACAGTATTGCTCGACTTGCATAGTAGAGCATCTTAAACCTTTGAACTTCTTCATTAGGTCCCATAACTTCCATGAATAACTCATACTTCATTACCTCATTAATCCATACTTTAATCATCATCATAAACCACAAATATTAAGACTTATCTTAATACACCCTGAAAACGACGACGTATTAGAGTTCGAACAATGTGTTTCAAACTCCAATATTACCAAGATCGAGTGTATGAGGTTTTGTGACAAACAAATTACGCTATCAATAATATTGATGTTTGTAGGAGAAAATAAAGCAATAAAACGACACAAAGATTTAACGAGGTTCACCCAATTAAGGCTACGTCCTTCGATGTGTAGTATCTCTTATATTATCAAAAGGAGTTCAAAGAACTCTCAAATATGGAGAATTACAACAGAGAAGAGATATAGGCTAGTGTTTGGCTTGGGGTATGTTTTTTGTGGATAATTACAATGTGATTGAGAGCTCTCTATTTATAGGAGAGATCACACTAAGTTACATTAAGTACATTAAAGCTATGATTAGATGATAATGAAACATCCCTAAGTACATGAAGAGTCATAAAACAACATTCTAGAGTATCAGAGACTTCGCTCGACCAAAACAGGGGTTCGCTCGGTCGAGTGACTTGGTCGAGCGGACTTCAATAAGCTTCTAGTTGCATTCTGTCTGCTCGCTCGACCCAACCTGGAACTCGCTCGGTCGAGCGGCTCTTCAAAGGCTTCTGACAGTATTTGCTCGACTTGCATAGTAGAGCATCTTGAATCAACCTTTCCACTTCTTCATTAAGTCCCATAACTCTCACACTTCATTACCTTATTAATCCATATTTAATCACCATCATAAATCAATCATCAAAACTTAACTTAATACACTCACATTAACACATTCATGGGATTCCATCCCAAAGATCACACATGAATGCACCTCATCAAATGTGCACTCAAGTCACACCAATCACAACACACCCATTCATGACATACTTATGGGATTCCATCCCAAGATTCACCATGAATGCACACACCAAATGAGCACTCAAATCACAACATTCATAACAGTAAAAGAAGAGGGTGTGGGCAAAAAACATGTGTATCATCGACAAATTAAGAAAATGTTGAGCAATGAAAGAGGGAAAAGGAGAATCGTGCGTAGGAAAGAAAGATTTGAGCACTTGAAATCCAATAGCTGCTCCAAGGAAAAAAAATTGAGTTTATGAAATTAGTTAGCAGACTGGAGCAAAACTAAGGAACTGTGAAAAAAATTGATTTCCTGATGAAAATTATTCAAATATCTAAAAATAATTTCTCAAATATCCAAAACCAAAACGATTGATTACCTCAAAAGAATTGCAATGGAGTAGATGATCACTAAGGAAATGGATTACCATAAAAGAAAATTGATTTTCTTGATTCGATAAGCATCCATCTTCTTCATTCGAAGCACACATCAGAAGCAAGGGAGAAGGAACAAAACTGAGTGTATGAGATGATGAATTAAACAAAAGATCAACCCAAAAGATCTGCAAAAATAGAAAGAAAAAATATCAATCAAGACAACCTAAAACTTAAAAATGTCAAAAATTAAGCAACACCCAGATAATTCAAATAAAATCATAATAAATTCATGCCAACATACAATCAACGACCACTGAAAAACAACAATGTTGTCGTAAAAATTCATATCAGACAAAGCTTTAACTTCAATAAATATTTCCCAATATAAACTATAAAGTGATGTTTTAAGTTAACTGACAAATGATTTTAAAGGCAACGATTTTAGATGCAATTGAAATATAACATACCAGGTGAGAATGAGATGATGAGAAGAAATTGAAATAGACTTTCAATTGCTTAAATCACAAATTGTATGTCGAAAATGGACATAAAAACATGTTGAATTTCTTGTTTCTTCGAGAAATTACCCAAGAGCAAAGACAGGAGGGACAAATATCATTGTTCATAGATGGAGAGGTAAATTTCTTTGGGATATTTTACCACAAACTAACATATTCAGTGCTCATACCTCTTTGAATCATTTAAAAACTAAAGTATCGCCCTCTCTAGTCTATTTTAAGCAAAATAAATTTTGAAAGCTAGGGTATTAGAGCTCAAAGTATACCCAATTCCTAAGAGTCCACTGTTTAGTAGAGCAATAATAATTGGAGTAAAAATCAGTATGATGTAAGTGGCCATTATATTATCGACAGCAACTAACTCATTTGTCTAACTTATATATTAGTACACCCAATATTCCCCGTAGTTGATCATTAATTGAACAATTTATAAACTTACATCTTAGTCAAAGTCCTTTTATACCGTGTAGTGTAGACACATCTTATTGCTAGAAAGTCCAACTTACTTAATGAAACTAATTCATTTGTCTCTATTTACAAAGCACTCCCAAAATATTGAAGGATAATGTGTTCCAACTTACACAAATATACCAGACACATACACACTCAAGAACTTCATATTAATGTGGTCAAAATGTATGTAATTAACTAATTTATATGTTCATCAGTTTAGATGGCTAGCTCCAAGTAAAGCAATTATTTCATTTGGACATCAAATAAGCATCACTCAATATGAAATCCAAATCCAAAGGATAAAAAGTACGAAAAATTACCCTAAATAATATGAATTTTCACTGATTTCCCAACAATAATACGAGCTTTCAATTAACCATGAATAATACGAAGTTTAACATGTGTTTTCCGCTGACATACCTGACCGGTTTATAACAGGGAGAAACGGTCATTTCCTCATTTCCTTCATCAGCTTCATCGGTTTATACTGGACAGCAGGCTTCATCTCCTTCATTTCCTCACTTTACTCTTCCATTTTAATTACTTGTTCCAACTTCTCAATTTTTTTTTTCCATTTTCATTTTAGCCTCTAAAGTAATTTGATGTTTAACATGTATTCTCCTTCATCATCATCTCAATCTAGAACATCAATTGCAAAAGGAATTCCTTTATGTAAATATGGTGTTCATGCTAAATTACAAGTAGTCAAAAAAGGAACAAGGGTTAGTGAGAGTTTTTATGAATGTGCATTTTGGCCAACAAGTTTATTTTTTTCAATAGCTTTATTTTGTTTTATGTTAATTTTTAATTTCTTTATCAATTAGGGTTTCATGATTTGATTTGAAAAATAGGCACAAGATTGCAAATTTTTTATGTGGGAGAAAGATGTAGAGTATTCAAGTGAAATTTCTTCTTGTTTGGAAGAAGAGAAAGCTATGTTGATTGACAAAATAACGAAATTGAAGGCTAAAAATGCAAAGTTGAAAAAAAGTGAAGCTATGTTGAAATTGAAAGTTGTTGAATATGTAAATGTACAAAAAGCATTAAGTTTTGTACTTGTTGCATCATGGGTTTTATTTATATTGTTCTTATTTATGTTAAGCTAAGTATAAGAATTTGATCATGTAATGGAATTTCATGTATTGAAAATCCAATGTAATGAAAAAGTGTAACCAAGTTTCTTCAATTCAAGAATTATAGCCTCAATCCATACATCTCATAGCAATATTTTCCAAAATGCTTTCCAACAGCACAGTAAAAAATATTTTCAAGAATTACCTTTACACACATAAGCATTCCTTACACACAAAAGTGCTAAAATGTTTTCCAAAATGCAATATTTGAACAATGTTCTAAGCCATAGATTACACCATAATGGTATGCAAAATGACACTTAGTCTTGCAACATCAATTCTTTGTTGTCGGTGCTTGGGTTGATACAATTTCAGTAGGGTTCTTCTTAGGCTTTCCCCTTTTAACAGTAGTGACACCACTCCTTCCGCTTGCACTACCAGTCCTACCCCCTCTACTCCCTTTCTCTGCTCTAATTGTCCTGTTGCCTTTACCCAAGAACTAGGTTGTGAAGACATATTGTGATGGGATAACGCTGGTGTTTTGGTTGCTACATCAAAAATCTTTTTCAGTCTTCCTCTACTTCTCTTCAATGGAGGTGGTTGCTCAATCGCTTTACCCTTTTCCGGACACTTCCTTTTGTTATGTCCAACCTTATTGCAAATGCCACATGTCATTTGAACGCCGTGTCTTGAGAGCTTTCCTGGTTTTTCAGGATTTTCATGCAGATCCTTGATTCTGTTTTTTCGTGGTCTACCAGGAGCAATCTTAATTGGAGGAGGATCGATCGATTTGTCGATTTTAGGCCAATGCCTCTCGCCAATACAAGGATTGATGTTTCCTTCATAGGCTCTTAAATAAGCCTCTCTAGTGTAACACTGATCAACGTATGACTCAACCTCCTTATGCAAGTAAAAAATAGATGCAACTCCATGACAACATGGAATCCCTCTTAAATCTCATTTCCTGCAAGTACAAGTTCTATTTTCAATATCAACCTCTAAAACATCCATATAATGGGCTACTTGGAAACGAGTTGATCTTGAAGGAATGGCAGTGCACTTAGCTGCTTCTTGCTTCTCTGAATCTAACGTTTTTTGTACCTTTGGACATAACAAACCCTTCCACTTCGTCAATGCCTCTTCCTTTTTATCAGTCATCCTCTTCATTGGCATTGATCTAATTTCTTCAAGCATATCTATTAAGTGATGGAATCTAGCATTCATAATGTAATTGTTAAAAGTTTCTACCATATTGCTCAAAATAACATCACACTTTCCTTCTAGTTTGACAAAAGATCTACAAAACAAGTGTGGACCACATTTCTTAAAGGCATCAACAGCAACCGGATTTACGTCCTCCATCTCACTAATTGCTTCCTCAAAATCAGCCAAGTTGTATGCTTTGACATATCTCCAAAACAGTAATTTCATCTCTTTTCCTTTGAATGACTTGTTCCAATTTGCGTAAATGTGCCTAGCACAATGCCTATGTTCTGCTTTTGGAAGGTCCAGCTGAACTGCCCTCAAAATGCTCTGTACAATAAATGAGTATACACAACAGCATATAAATGAGTATACACACAGCTAATCCAGCATATAAATTCTAAAGCTAATCCAGTAGCTAAATGAGTATACACACAGCTAATCCAGCATATAAATGAGTATACACACAGCTAATCCAGCATATAAATGAGTGCAGTAGCTAATCCAGCATATAAATGAGAATACACACAGCTAATCCAGCATATAAATGAGTACACACACAGCTAATCCAGCATATAAATGAGTACAGTAGCTAATCCAGCATATAAATACTAAATCTGTACTATGTTGTATACACAGCAGCAGCATATAACTCAGTATAGTAGCTAAATGGACACAGCAAAGCACTTAAATGATCATTTTGAGTATATAAATGAGTATACACAGCAGCTAAATGGATGTATACACAGCAACCAACTAAATGGATGTATACACAGCAGCAGCACAACAACTAAATGAGTGTAAATCAGTAACTAAATGAGGCACATAGCATAGTATAAAACAGTAGCTAAATGAGTATAAATCAGTATAAATTAGTAGCTAAATGAGTATAAATCAGTATACCTAGTGTTCATCTAATATTACTATCCACTCTTTACTATTATCATGAGGCACACACTTCTTCAATTCAGAAATGAACCATTGCCATGATTCATTATTTTCACCCTCAACAACAGCCCAAGCCAATGAATACATTTGCTCGTTAGGGTCTCTCCCTACTGCACTTAATACATTCCTCCCAAGAATGTTTTTAGAAAACAACCATCAATGCACAATATTTTCTTGCACCCACCAACCCAACCATCTTTAACCCCTTCAAAGAAAATAAAAAACCTTTGAAATGCGGGTGGATTTGTGCTTGGATCAGTAACAACAACAAAGTGGCTATTAGAGTTACTTCGTTCTAAAACCCCAACATAGCTCATGAGCTTCTGATAATGTTGTTTCATGGATCCATGTAACCTCCTATGTGCAGCATACTTAATCTTGTACGCAAAGCCCCTACTAATGATAATTCGAAATTGTTTCCTAACAATATCAACTAGTTCTGCAGAAGGAATGTGTGGCCTTGACTTGAATAAATCAAGTAACTGATCTGCACACCAAGAAGCTTTGAATTGACGATTAGAATCCATGTTTCTTTGACAAGTGTGATGACCATTAACTTTCTTCACAATAAAGGAAGCTCGTGTTTTATCCCAACTAGCATAGAGCTTAAAAGGACAACCATCAATACACCTAACACCAAGCTTATTCAACTTAGACTTGTCACTCAAATAAAATTTTACATTTCTTCCATGATGAATTGCATACTTCTTTACCGCCTCCTTAAATTCAACTGGGGTGTTAAAAACTTGCCCAACAATCCATTTGAACTTCCTAAAATTGGTCCAATCATAAACTCCAGTAGTTGCATCATCAGCTTCATCATCACTATTTTCATTGTGTGTTACTACACTCACCCAATTTCAAAACAGAATCCCCCACTTTCTCTAGTTCGTCGAATGACAATGACAAATCTTGACTTTGCACAAGCTCCTCCGAAATTTATCTTCTTCTTCCTCCTCATACGATAGCTCATAATCAAAATCTTGTGAATCATCCTCCTCAGATGCATCTTCATCACTAACCTTAGCACTATTACCAAAATCTGGCTCATCTTCAGAAAAATCATATTCAAGAGGTATGCAACATTCACTAAGGGATTCTTTTGCCTTAGATGCTCTCTTAGGGGTCAACTTTTTCCTATTCCCAGCATTGGACCAAACTTCACTATCTTCAGTACCACTTTTTGATATTTCTAGAATCAACATCTCATTATCCTTATCATTAACTACATACACAGATAATGCTCTATTTTCAACAGCTATTTTAGACATTTTCCCAACACAAATATCATCGGTAACTCTCTTTAACCCTTCCAAAAACCTAACACCATTAGATAGATGATACCAAAGACAAAACTCATGTTTTACCCCAAGATCCTCCTTTACTATTCCTTCTAACTCAAAAAATGACATCTTATCTAGGTCTATGGAGATGTTTTTGCATATCCCATACACATACTCAAACCCCACAACTCTTTTTTTTAATACCCCATCATACTAAAATTTCAAAGTAATTGAATCATTCAAATTAGCCTAAAAACAAGCAAAAAAACACTAAATTACATCCATTTTCGAGTGAACAAACGTTTTTAATTAACATCAAACAATAATCATGTATGGATTGAGAAAATGAAAACAAAATTCCATCCATTTTCGAGTAAATGGACACAGAATTTCATCCATTTTCGACTAAATGGATACAAACCCTAATTTTTGGGATTAAAACAAAATTTAGGGATAAATAATGCAATTGAGAAGAATAAACTAACCATGAATGAGAACAATTCCAGCAGCTAATGCGTGAGAACGAGAGAGAAGCAGTGAAATCAGTGAATGTTTGTGAAGAGGGAGAAGCAGCTGATGCGTGAGGAATATGGTACAGCATTTTTCAATTTCTTTTCCTTAATTTTATCCAAAAACAAAAAACAAAAAAAAAGAGCTCAGCACATTTAGCCGGTTACAGGTAAATTAGTATACTAGCGGAAAACACATGTTAAACTTCGTATTATTCATGGTTAATTGAAAGTTCGTATTATTGTTAGGAAATCAGTGAAAGTTCGTATTATTCAGGGTAATTTTTCCTAAAAAATATAGACAACAAAACATTTCACCTATTTGTTTTTTGCTGTAAATTTTAATCTTAAACTGTAGAAATAACAAACCTAGCTAATATGAAAGAAAAACTAACTGAAACCTGGTTCTTGCACTTCATCGAAAGATAGGTTCCATCAAAAAATTTTCAGAAATGTTTTGAGTTGCTCCATGACCAATAAATGTGGAACGCAAAATATATAGAGCTTAAAGTGCCACATATACAAGCAACAATAAAAAATACATTAAATAAAATACCATTTAGACAATACAAAGTAAAGCCAAAAGACTTATAAAAGTTTCAGAAAATGCAATCAGAAATGAACAATTGTTTTAGTTCAAGAGAAATGCCAGGTACATGCACCCGTTCTAACCAACAATAAAATGTCAACCCATTCCATTACCCCAACAAGTCTAAAGATTGATAACATAACCATATTATTACTACCAAAGAGCATTAAAAATAAAACTACGTTCATCCGAATTCCTAATTAATGGTAATCTTACTAATAGTATGAAATGAGAAACATCACAAAAACCAATCAAAAAGAAAAGAAATAACCACTCTAAATCAAGTAGTACTACAATACTGTAATTGGCAATTAATTTAAACTTGATTACATTTGGCTTCGCTAAATCATTTACTAATCAGATTCGTGAACCTTGATGACCACAACCAAATTCAAGCAACCCGATTGAGCAAAAAAAATTCTACAGTGAACCAAATAACAAGAAACAAAAAAACAAGGAAGAAAGATCAAAAAGAACATACCTTTAAAGTTAACAAGGGACATGAACAAACCATCAAAATTTGTTCTTGATTTTCCCGCCTTAACAAACCATCAAAATTTGTTCTTGATTTTCTCTTCCTCGTTTACTTTATTCCTTCATCAAACTTAAGCTTTCAACCAAAAAAATATTGAAGAATTTTATCCACTTTTTCAAGGAAAAAGTAAATATTAAATCTTTACATATAAACTGAATAAAAGGTCACTTTAACCACATTTGAATCATGATAGATCAGAGAATTCAAAAATCAAAATCCACTTTTAACAAATTAATTTTTACCAAACATATCCACAAAATCCAACTTAAATAGTTGGCATATCAATGAATATAATACTTCAAAGGTCAAACCAACCAATAGTCATTTGTTAACAAAAATGGTCAATTAAAATAGAAGTTTATTATTTCGAATAGGGTAATGTCGTTGCATATCCCGCTAAGGTAATAGCTATTAATGACATTAGATTAATAAAATAACATGTATTTAATTATATACTTGTATGAAATTAATATGCAAGCTAAGCCTAAGTTATAGTATTTTTGCCATATCTAATTAAATAGATGTATTACTTAGGTTTGCAAAATTTCCAAAACAAGAGAAAGAAAAATGCACTAACTGTAAGCAATGCAAGAGGCAAGTCTAGCAAAGACAGAGCAAAGTAGAGATGAATTCAGTAATGTAAACCATAGTTGAGGACCACCTGAATGAATCATCAAATCTTCCAAAAGCAATTGCCATCACTCTTAATTAATTAAACACTAATTAAAGTTTATGAAAGAAATCTAAAAAGATGATAGAGAAACACTAAAAATGGCTTTTAGACAGTGCGAAAGCCTATCTACATCACTTCTTTAAATAGAAAGCATGATCTAATATAATAATAGTCCAATTTATTATTTTGCAGTTCTACGAGTGGTTTGTTATTTAAAATTGATCTGATTAAGAGAAAATGCTTTTGACTCGACTCGATCAATAAAAATCAAATTAGAATGTCAAAATGTTTAGATACAACATGAAACTGATATAATTAACAACAAACCGAGATATTATACTCGAAACATACTCATTTTCAACGCGTGTGCATTTCACATATGTATAACCATCTCAAAAATTTTCAATCTCCAAACAACAAAGCATACTTCATACCTAACAAAGCAAGCAATGATGGACCCAAATAAACACACATACCAGGTGAAGTTGTCCACAATCGTTGCCAATTAAACCAATGCAATATAATTTTTGAGTACTTCGTCACCATTGCCAATAAATGCTTTTTTGGATCCCACTTTCCCAATTTTATCTAATCAAACACATTAAATAATCAAATTCTATAATAAATAATTTATCAGTCAATATCAAATTCAATAAAATTAAAAATTAAATTGATTCAAACTATTCAATAGTTAAGGCAAAATTAGGGTTGAAGAACAAAAATAAACACAAAGGAAAATGTAATTAAATCGAAACCAAACAAAAGCTTGAAAAAATTATTAGATATTAACAAACCATTCACACCTTCAACTAAATCTATCTAAACTACAAATTTTTTGCATTTACCCACCTCCAAAAGTCCAAAAACTACACATCTAATATGCTAAAACAAGAGAAAATGATCAAGATATAACATTTTAACCACATAAAGTTCAAGAATCAACAAAATCACTATCATTTCTAGCATTTTTACATTAAGCTAAATACTGTCCATGTTAATCTAAAAATGTGACCAAACAACTACTTCTTTCATAAACTTCACACGCAACAAATAGTCATCCATAGATAAAAATGGCTAAAACTTTATAAACTTCTACAAACTCAAAAGACACAACCCAAAATTAAATAAACTTAAAAAAAAGAATAATAACTTTGTTACACTAAAATATAAAAAATATGATTACACTGCCATCGCAAAATCAGTACATCAAAGTAGAAATTAGCAATAAGCATATGTTATTCTATGGTTCATTCAACCCCAAATATGTATATACACTACAATAGTCATTAATAATTTTTGTTAAGGGTGAAAAAACGTTTGCCAAAACCGTTACGATGCTAAGAACAATACAAACAACAATGAACAAAATAACGTTTGATAATGTAAGCTAATCAAAAGGACACAAGGATTTAAGGAGGTTCACCCAATGATGGCTACGTCCTCCGTGGTGTGTAGTTTCTGTTTATATTATATCAAGAATGAGTATAAACAACACTTCTCAAACAAGAATTACAATTGAGTAAGAGATAAAAACAAAAGGCTACGTGCTTGGCTTAGGGGTTGTGTTTGATGTGTTTGATGTGTGAGTATGAGAGCCCTATATATAGTACTAGATACTAGAATATCAATAGCTCACTTGAATACATAGTTAATATTGAGTAATGAATAATATGAAATAACTCCAAGAACTTGAAAGGTCGAAAACTAGCATCCCATTCATATCAGAGGATCCGCTCGACCGAAACAGAGAGCTCGCTCGGTTGAGCGGCTCGGTCAAGCGAGACTCAGCAGCATTCTGGAGCATTCTGTCTGACCGCTCGACCTACCAAAATGACTCGCTCGGTCGAGCGAGTAGGTCGAGCGACCTTTCTGATCCTTCTGTCAGAATTCGATCGAGCTACCATAAATCAAGTGCCTTCTTCTTCTTCATTAATCTTCATTAACACCCATAATTCATCATGAATACTCACCACATAATTACATCCATTTACATTCCACAAACCAAGAGTCACACACATGATTACACACATTAACTTGTGCACTCAAGTCACACATACCATTCATAACAATCTCCACCTTGACTTGAGTTCACCCAAGTCAAAAACATTCATCAATCCACTTCATAAAAGAATAGCATACACACCTCAAATGCCCCAAAGGCATTATTTCAAGCAAGGAGCTAAACCAACCAAGTCGACACATAATTCAAACTTGGTTGTAGGTAATGACTTCGTCATCATGTCGACCGGATTTTCCGTAGTGTCAATCTTTTTCAATAACACCCTCTTGTGCTCAACTTCATCCCGAATGAAGTTATACTTAATATCAATGTGTTTGGACCTTCTATGAAATGTGTTTTGATTCCTAGCCAAATGAATTGCACTTTGACTATCACAATGCACACTTACCTCACACTCCTTATTGCACATTTCATCAACAAGACATTTAAGCCATTTTGCCTCCTTGAATAACTCGGTCACGGCTATGTACTCCGCTTCGGTTGTTGAAAGGGTAACCACATCTTGCAAAGATGATTGCCAACTTATTGCCGAACCACCCAAAGTAAACACGAACCCACTTGTGGACTTTCTATTATCTAGATCACCACCATAATCCGAGTCACAATACCCGGTTAGCTTGCTTGAATTCTTCCCATACATAAGACATACATTAGAAGTATCTTTTAAATACCTCAATAACCATTTTAGTGCCTCCCAATGTCCCTTCCCCGGATTAGACATATATCTACTCACCAAACTCACCGCATGAGCAATGTCGGGTCTAGAACACACCATAGCATACATAACACTACCAACGGCACTAGTGTATGGGATTCTTACCATTTGCTCTTCTTCCGCCTTTGTTTGTGGACACAACTTCTTGGATAATTTGAAATGAGAACCAAGAGGAGTAGACACACCTTTAGCGTCATCCATAGGGAAACGTTGCACAACTTTCTCGATGTACTTCCTTTGACTAAGGTATAGTATACCCTTAGCCCGATCTCTCAAAATCTCCATCCCAAGAATCTTCTTGGCTTCACCAAGATCCTTCATATCAAATTCACTTGAAAGTAACTATTTCAAGTTCTCCACCTTAAACAAAGAGCTACATGCTACAAGCATGTCATCAACATATAAGAGCAAATATAACAAAGAACCATCTTCAAATTTCTTAAGATAGACACAACTATCATAAGAACTTCTAATAAAATCATGTGAAATCATAAAGGAATCAAACCTTTTGTACCATTGCCTCGGAGATTGTTTCAACCCATACAATGACCTCTTCAATCTACACACATGATTTTCCTTACCGGCTACCTCAAAACCTTCCGGTTGCTTCATAAAGATTTCTTCTTCGAGCTCACCGTGAAGAAAAGTCGTTTTTACATCCAATTGATGTAACTCCAAATCCTCCATCGCCACCAAAGCAAGCAATGCCCTTATAGAAGAGTGTTTCACCACCGGTGAGAAAACTTCATGAAAATCAACACCCTCAATTTGAGAGTATCCCTTTGCAACTACCCTTGCTTTGTAGATGGGAGGAATGTCACTAGAAGGACCCTCCTTCCTCTTGAATATCCACTTGCACCCAACAATTTTCTTTTTCTTCGGTGCTTCAACAATATCCCAAGTTCCATTCTTTGCAAGAGACTCCATCTCTTGCTTCATAGCTATCAACCACTTGCTTGAGTCATTTGAGGCCATAGCCTCCTTGTACGTACTTGGTTCATGTAACCCTTCGATTTCGCTAGTAATGTTGAGAGCATATACCACATAATTACATTCTTCAATGTACCTCCTTGGAGCCACGATCTTCCTTCTTTGCCTAGTTGTTGACAAAGAGGGAGACCTTTGTTGAACATCATCATCATTTTCTCATCTTCAATATTGGGAGGTTGATCCTCCACTTGTGCATCATCATTTACATTATTATCATTGAACTTTTCTATACTAGATACAAGCATGCTTTTTTCATCAAAAACAACATCTCTAGAAACAATTATTCTTTTTGATTCATTACACTACACCCTATACCCCTTTACACCCACTCCATATCCCACAAAAATACACTTTCTAGCCCTAGGTTCTAACTTACCATCATTTACATGAATATAAGCTGGACAACCAAAGATTCTAAGACTAGAATAATTTACCGGAGTGTTGTACCACACTTCTTGTGGCGAATTGAATTTCAAGGAGGTATGAGGAGAACGGTTGATCAAATAACATGCTGTAGCCACCGCTTCGGCCCAAAATTGCTTCCCCAAATTTGCTTGTTTTAGCATACACCGAGCCCTCTCCAATAATGTTTTATTCATCCTCTCCGCAACACCATTTTGTTAAGGACGACCTGCACAAGTTCTATGTCTAACAATGCCTTCATTAGAACAATATTTCAGAAATTTATTATCAACAAAATCAAGACCATTATCGATTCTTAAGGTCTTGATGCTCCTACTGGTCTTCTTTTCAATCATCTTCTTCCATTCCAAGAAGACATCAAAAACTTCATTTTTATGTTTTACAAAATAACACCAAACTTTTCTTGAAAAATCATCAATAAAGGTCAACATGTAATTACAACCACTAAGGGAGGGCATTCGTGAAGGCCCCCACAAATCAGAATGGACATAGTCTAAAATTCCCTTAGTGTTGTGAATTGCGGGTTTGAAACTAACTCTCTTGTGTTTCCCATAAACACAATGTTCACAAAAACCAAGGTTCCCAAATTTCTTCCCATCAAATAAACCTTGTTTAGAGAGTTCAAACCTACCTCTTTCTCCTATGTGACCAATTCTCAAATGCCAAAGTTTGGTGTCATGATCGGACATTGTGCTTGTGGAAACATTTGCCGAGCCAAGAATGGTTGAACCTTGAAGAGCATACAAACTCCCATTCAACTTAGCCTTCATCACAACTAGTGAGCCTTTGGCAACCTTCATAACTCCACCTTCACAAGTGATTCTACACCCGATCTTGTCAAGAGTACCCAAAGATAAAAGATTCTTTTTTAAACCCGGAACATACCTAACATCGGTTAAGGTCCTCACAATCCCATCAAACATCTTCACTCTACTGCTCCCAATCCCAACAACCTTACAAGTAGTGTTGTTTCCCATGGTAACATTTCCCCCATCAATACTTTCAAATGTATGGAAGAAAGTTTTGTTGGGAGTCATGTGGAATGTGCACCCCGAGTCAAGAATCCACTCATCATTATCTTTGTACCCATGTGTGGCAACAAGTACATCACCATCATCACTATCATTCACATAACTAGCATTAGCATTACTAGTTCATTCCCTAGCCTCCTCTTCATTTTTTCTTTTTAACTTCCAACAATCCTTCTTGATGTGGCCCTTAAGCTTGCAATAATTACAAGTTTTATTTTTATTTGGCCTAATAGACTTGGACCTCCCTTTACCCTTATTTCCACTCCCACTAGTAGAACCTTTCTCTTGTGACCTCCCTCTCACAAACAAACCATCACTAGCATTGCTTTGTGACTTTTGTGATAATTGTGAATCGATAAGGTCCCTTTGTGTCAAGGCACTCTTCACATCATCACTACTCAAATTATCTCTACCATAGAGTAGAGTTTCTCTAAAATTTTTATAAGAAGGGAGTAGAGAACATAAGAGGTAAATTGCCAAGTCTTCATCATCAAGCTTGACATCAATGTTTTGCAAATCCATAACAATGGATTAAAATTCATCTAAGTGAGGTTTCAAGGATTTACCTTCCTCCAAGCGTAGATCGTAGAGTCTACTTTTCAAAAGTAGCCTATTGGTAACACTCTTGGCCACATAGAGTGATTCCAACTTCTCCCATATACCCTTGGTTGTTGTTTCTTTAACAAGCTCTCTTAGAACTTCATTGGAAAGGCATAATTGGATTGCCGACAATGCCTTTGAGTCTATCTCTTCCCATCTTGATGCGGACATTCCTTTCGGCATCTTATCCACACCATCAATGGCCTCATGCACACCATTTTGGATTAAAATGGCTCTCATTTTGACTTGCCATAAGCCAAAATTTACATTCCTATCAAACTTCTCTATGTCAAGCTTCATTGTAGTCATGATTCTCAAATAACAACTTCTTAAGACACCATAAAATCAACTTGGCTCTGATACCAATTGAAAAAACGTTTGCCAAAACCGTTACGATGCTAAGAACAATACAAACAACAATGAACAAAACAACGTTTGACAATGTAAGCTAATCAAAAGGACACAAGGATTAAGGAGGTTCACCCAATGATGGCTACGTCCTCCGTGGTGTGTAGTTTCTGTTTATATTATATCAAGAATGAGTATAAACAACACTTCTCAAACAAGAATTACAATTGAGTAAGAGATAAAAACAAAAGGCTATGTGTTTGGCTTAGGGGTTGTGTTTGATGTGTTTGATGTACGAGTATGAGAGCCCTATATATAGTACTAGATACTAGAATATCAATAGCTCACTTGAATACATAGTTAATATTGAGTAATGAATAATATGAAATAACTCCAAGAACTTGAAAGGTCGAAAACTAGCATCCCATGCATATCAGAGGATCCGCTCGACCGAAACAGGGAGCTCGCTCGGTTGAGCGGCTCGGTCGAGCGAGACTCAGCAGCATTCTGGAGCATTCTGTCTGACCGCTCGACCTACCAAAATGACTCGCTCGGTCGAGCGGGTAGGTCGAGCGACCTTTCTGATCCTTCTGTCAGAATTCGATCGAGCTACCATAAATCAAGTGCCTTCTTCTTCTTCATTAATCTTCATTAACACCCATAATTCATCATGAATACTCACCACATAATTACATCCATTTACATTCCACAAACCAAGAGTCACACACATGATTACACACATTAACTTGTGCACTCAAGTCACACATACCATTCATAACAAAGGGGAAATACTATATAATAATAAATTTATTCAACTCTATCAAGAGTTCAAGATGGAGGCAAATTTCTATAAAAAACACTCGATACATATTTATAATAAAATTTACAAAAAATATTTTATTTGCCTAATCTTACAAAAAATCCTACTCTCTTGGGATAGAACTTATACTGCAATCTATTGTCCTCTACCTTTTGATTGATCTTTCTTTTTCCCATTGGAAGCTTTAGTTAGGGGTGGGATGGGTTTTTTTAGAGTAATGAAATGTGCGAGATATTTAGAATTGGACCACTCAAAGGTGTCACTTTTTAATTCAAATTTTCCTAATCTATTTTCTATTTCTTTTTGTTTGAACACCTATTTCATTTTTTAAGATAGATCAATTCATATGGATGAATGGGCTTCTTTGTTTAGGAGTGGTTGGCCTAGCTAATTATAATTGAGAAAGTGAAAATAATAAGACATTTGAACAAATTAATTCCCAAAATAAGCTTCGTGAAAACTTATTTCCCAAAATAAGCGTCCGTACATCCAGACCAGAGCTTTGGATAAGTCGCTGTTAGTAACAGCGAAAGAAGGAAAAAAAAAATTAAAATGCCTTATTCGTTGTTAGTAACAGCGACTTAGGCCCTTTAATTTTTTTTTATGAAGTAAAGTAGCCGTTATTAATTAGAAAAATAGCCGTTAGAAACTTGAAAATAGCCGTTGTAATGATGTTCTATAAATAGCTCCATCATTTCCCATACTTCATTATATCAATTCTACGTCATTCTTCTTCTCTTAATTTCTAAAGGTAACATTATGTATTATGTTAGTTTTACTTTTAATTTTTAAATGTTAATATAATTTTTGAAAGTTCACTTACGTTACTATATTATATGTATTATGTAGATGTCAAAGGAGCATTGTATTGAAGAGCTTTGTGATTATGGTTATGAAGTTGAGATTAATACAGATTGGAGCGACTTTGATCCAGGGCGTGAATTTGTTGCTTGCCCTTTCTACTTGGTTGACGGATTAGGATGCACATACTTTAGATGGATTGCTCCGGAGGGTACAAAATGGCAGAGAGAGTTAATAATACGGCTTGAAAAGGAAAAAAAAGAGCTCAAAGATGAGGTATTTAATCTAAAGAGACAAATGGATGATATGGCGCATAGGAAAGAAGAGACTGAAAGGATTATGAGAAAGTTTAAGAAGCCTTCTTAGTTAGCGACGGTAGTTTAACTTAACGAATGAAGTATGTAATTTGATATGAATTTGTTGAACATGATTGCAATTGTGTTGAATGTCCGATAGCAACATCCCTATTTGAATATGATTAGTTGTTTGTTTTTGATTAAATTCATACTACATTCTTGGCGGAATGATTCATCGCCAAAAAGTCTGAGTACTTAATATCAAGGCAACGATAATAAACGTTTGATAATACGATTAAAATATATACATGTACACATATATTACAAAGTATACACAAAAGTCAATATGTTACAAATTCTGAATATGTACAAGTGTTGAATATATACAAAATGTCACTAATCTTCAAAATATACAAACACTATTGCAATGCTAATCCTCCTCCTGTACCCTGTCTAATTGTGACGGTTTACGACGCCTCCTACGATAGTAAGATGCAGTCGCATGACGCTCGGGTAGGGGAGGGGATTGATAGTGTGATGATGTGGCACCCTGTGAGGACCCGACACCGTAGTCCGGGCACGTTAAGTCAACCTCCTCAAGATGAACGTCGGCATGATGAGGAGATGAACCGCACTCGTATATAGCGGTGTCGGGCGCAGTCAATTCCGGAATGAATTGTTGAAACTGCGTCCCTCGAAGTATGCCTTGGGCAATCTCCCGTACGGGCTCCTTTTGGGAGGAGCTGATGACTGATGCAATGTCCTGTGCCTGCAGTAAGACTTAAGTATTAATGAAATGTTTAAAGTGTAAGTTGTATGGATAATAATCAATGTTGAAGAATACTTACAAAGTGTGTCAACGTCGGTGCTGCGGGAGTGTACTGGGCTGCCGCCATGATACCTCGTGGTGTCATCCATCGACGAGTAATGGAGAGGAACCACGACATGTAATCCGCCGTAGTAGGTGCGCCTGCAGCGTCGATCGGCGCACCTTGGGCCAGCAGCTCTAGCCTGTGCTCCCAACGAGCGACATGGCGCCAGTTGACCTCTAGCCAGTTCTTGGGTTCCCGACCCTTGCGAGAGTGGTGGAGCTCCGCTTCTGTGTCACATGGAGGCGGGATGCCCTGTACCATCCCAAATTGGCGCAGTACGCGCTCAGGGAGATGCACTTCGACTATGTCGAAGCAGAGCAGAGGTATAGATGCTCTCCACGACCTTATTTGGTTGTCTTTGCTCTGTAGTCCTACCATACATTTTCTTCAACTTCACATTACCCATTTGACGATTGAAGTTGCTTAATAAATGCCGCAAGCAAAACCTATGATGGGCGTTTGGTGGTTGCCATTCCGGCTCCTCCATGGTTGCTAGAATGCCCGCATGCCTATCGGAAATAACGCATAACCCTGGACTATGCATCACATGCTTACGAACACACGCCATAAACCAAGACCAAGCAGCTATGCATTCTTTTTCAACCAAAGCAAAGGCAAGCGGGAAGATTCCCTTGTTCCCATCTTGGGCAATCGCAGTCAACAACGTATGGCGATACTTACCATACAAATGTGTTCCGTCAATGGCAATAACGGGTTTGCAATACTTGAATCCCTCAATACTAGGTTGGAAAGCCCAGAATACGCGTTGGAAAGTTCTAATACTAGGACGGACATAGACGCCGACATCATTATCTTCCTTAAAGAACCACTCAACTACGGTCCCGGGGTTTGAAACTTGCAATGCCTTCAAGAAGCGTGGAAGAAGAGGATAAGAATCTTCCCATGTACCATATATGGATAGAAGGGCTTGCTGTTTAGCACACCATGCCTGCTTATAGGTCACTTCGACACCAAATTGGTCTTTCAACATTGGACGCACGATAGAGACCTTAATTGATGGGTCTTGAGCAACACAATTTCTAATAACATTGTTAATCACGGAAGATGTCAAATGAATGTGTCCAGCTGACACATTTTCAGTACTTAATACACACCCCCCATGCTTCCCCTTATATGTAACAATCTCCCATGATGGTGAATAGGAGCTCTTTCTAGCCCTAAGCCTCCAACCACACCCTCTCTTACATTTCAAGGTGAGCACGGTTTGATTTGAAGTCTCAGTTCGGTACTCAACGTTCCTACGAATATGATACAATCTAACAGCGTCCAACAAGGCATCCTTGTTATCAAACATCATACCCTTTTGAAACTCTCCTTCGTCGGTGTAGGTTGTATCACAATCCCAAGACCTCCAAGAGTTGTCCTCAATGTGTTCATCTAGAGGGGGAACCATTGCATAGGGTGTAGGGGCAACGATTGTTGGAATGTTTCCTAAAGTCATGTCATTAGCTAGAGCCTCCTCGTCAACACCCACATCATCCTCAGAAGGAGCTTCAACGAATTCATTACTCTCACTAATAACATCATCCCAAGGCTCATTTGTATCTTCTAAGTTACAAGTATCATCATTTGTGACTTGAAATTGACTTTGATTGGGTTCATTAGAAGGATAAGAGGAAGATGGCATAAAGGGATTTTGGGTTTCTTGGGTAGGGAAGGGCGTATGAGAAGGAGCAGAAGGAGTTATATTCATGAATGCATTTGTTTCCACAACATTGATATCTTCATTCTCTAGGGGTACCTCTTCTACATATAACTCTAAAGAAGGACTAGGGGTAGACCTTGAATATACCTACATTGCATCTATAGCCTCCTCATCCTCAAGCGGAAAAGCTAACAAATCTCCACTAAGATTGTACTTAAAACTTAAATTGACAGTACTTCTTGTAGTGTCAATGCCAATCCTAGAGTATATAAAATGTTTAAATTCATTCAAATCCATGTATGAATTGCATGCAAACATTTTACGTCTTCCCCCAACATACTTAACATTGTTACTAGTTGATCGTATTGAACCATTCCAAAAGCATACAACAGTCACACGAAATGAATCCCTTTCTACAACAACACAATACAAAATCAACATCACCATCGTGTTCATAAATATATTACCACTACACATTTTAAATTCAACAACAAATTCTCGAACAAACTATTAATTATGAAGATCAAGGCAAATAATAACTACATTCGACATATTCGTAGAGCTTAAGTCTAAATGACCACTATACATGACATACATTTTAAAATCAACACCAAATAGAAAAATTTAAAATTGAACAACAATTAATAAATTCGTAATTGCAACAATTCAACAACAAGTTGAACAACAACACCAAATAAAAACGTACCTCAATAAACTGTAGATCAACAACAATTAGTAAATTGCAAGTATATGAACCTACATTAATGGGAAAGTTCATTAAAATTCACTAAACCCTAATTTTCCGAAAATTGAAAAAAATCAGAAAAAAAAAACCTTAATTCGATGTAGGAAGATTATACAACAAATTAGTGGTACCAACTTCGAATTTGATGAATTTAGTTGAAAGATTGAATGTGATTTTAATGGAGGATAAACGAGGGAGATGTCGAATGAAGCAAAAAACGCGAACTGAAATGAGGAAGAAGAAGAAACTGGAAAAATAAAACGACTTAAGTCGCTGTTAGTAACAGCGACTTAAGTCTTTTAATTTTTTTTCCCTTCTCTCGCTGTTACTAACAGCGACTTATCCAAAGCACTGGTCTGGATGTACGGACGCTTATTTTGGGAAATAAGTTTTCACGGAGCTTATTTTGGGAAATAAGTTGTCTAATTGTCTTAGTTTTTTCAAATTTTCATTATAATTCATATGGATGAATGGGCTTTTTTGTTTAGGAGTAGGTTGCCTAACTACTTATAAATTGCGTGCTATTGTCTAATTACAAAATCATTAGACTATATGTTCAGTGGTCAATTAAACGAATGTTTTTGATGTCTGAAGATGACATGCGTGAAACATTATTGATTTGAATTGTCGGTTTGTTATTGATGTCTATAATTGGTTGCGAAATCAATGGCAAATCTGGTTTAATTTGTGTGAGTTTGTTAATGTCATGCAGGTGAAACATTATTTTTAGTACGACAATCCACATGAAACTGTTAATGAAATCTGGCGCCAACTTAGTTTGAAGGTTCCTTTGGTGAAGCTAATGATCAACAATGACTAACGACTTGTAAGAAGGGAGCTATCTCAATGTGACTGCTCTTGTATTTGTTCAAACCAGACATAAAGCTAAGGTTTGTAGTTCATTGTTTAGTTTTTCATGTGAGTTGTCTGGCCTTGGCTCGGAACTCCATTGTTCGTGGGATTCACCAAGCGGAAAAGATAAATCAGCATTTTCATCAAAGTAGAGAGATTGAAAAGCACACTGCGAGTTGTATAATTGAATGTGATTCATCGAGTTGACTTTCTAACTTTAATTTTAGGATTTTGTCTTTTGGAATTTCAGGTTTGTCTATTAATTTGGGAATTTCAACGTTGCACTACTATCTTAGATGAAGATTGTGAATGTTTGGAGTTTGATTTTACACATATGTCACAGCTGGCTTTTGATTACCTATCAATCCCCTGGTATGTTATATTATACACATATGTCATAGTTGGCCTTTGATTACCTAGTCTTGTATTTTTGGATATATTTTTAGAGTTTTAAAGAATATGAGTCTCATTGTTAAGTGAAGTGTCTAAATTAATCTAATTTCATGTTTTTAGGTTGCAAGTTTGTTTGATTTGAGATTGAATATGGTAGGAAGTAAGAAATGCATTGAATCAATTTGATGCGACTGGAAAGTACTGATTTTGGTTGTGCTTTTACTAGATCATCCCAAGATCTTCAGAAAGCTAAGGTTAGATTGCTTATTCATACACAAATGAGTTAAAACTTGATAAAAATCAATCTTTGTTTTAATGATTGTGATTCATGTTGATCATACTAGCAAGAACAAGAGCACATTGTGAATAACAGACTTAATCTGAAAGAATTAGCGTTGAAAGAAACCAGAAAAATGGAATATATCCAAGGTGATTGATGAGACATTATGAGTGGTGAATATCTCATTTACATTATTCCACGAGGAAACCAAAAATGTTAACATCAACACTCGTAACACTCGTACATATCAAAAGGAGTTGTTCATGGGCGGATTGCCTGTTAGGCCGTCTTTTGTATATTATAGCCAGGCTCGAAGTTTACACTTTCCTTCACTACTTCTTACTCAACTACAAGTATGCTTTCGTTCGAGTTTTGTTTTGTTAGTCCATATTTTGAACATCTATCTAGGGTGTATTATAAAATACTTGCCAATTTCAAGGCCTGTTGATTATTGTTAAGCCAAAATTACAAGATCAAAGCCATAAGATTCAGTAATTCATAAGTAGTTTATAGTATACTGTATGATTCTCTAATGAAGTGTTTGGCTTTTGTAAACTCTATTTTTTCTCCACCAAAAATTACAAATCATGAAATATTATTGTACTGTAAAATTGTGAATAAAGAAAACAATGTTTTTGGACTTTGCTTCCGCTATTGTTTCTATGGTTGCATTTCAATAGCTCCCATAATTATGAATCCTTACTTTCCAATGAGATTATTTAGCTTCTTTAAATCACTCAGTATGGATTGAAGTCGTTTAAGTATAATTGATTGAATCTCTTAATTCTTTTAAAGAAACTTGAAAATTTATTTATAAAAAATGTCATACGCATTTACAACCGAGTAACATATGATCAAATACATATAACAATTTTAATAAGTCAAAATTCTATATAGATAAAGCTACGATTAGACCTGGGAAAATTTGATCCGACCCGAAAATGAACCCGGGACCCGACCCGACAAAACCCGAAGCCGACCGACCCGAAAGCGACTTAATCCGAAACATGACCGACCCGATAATTACCCGACCGAAAATGACCCGACCGGAAACCGACCCGTTTTGACAGATTTAATATCAATTTTTAGAGTAATTTCAATGTTAGAATTCATTTCAAATAAAATTTTAGTTTTCAAAGTATCTCAACATATTGAGTATATCACTTGAACCCTAAAACTTATCAATAGATCTCAAAAAACACGTATTTAACGTCTTTTTAGCCATCGTAATTACTTTTCTTTAAAAACAGGACGTTATAATCATCTTAATTGAATACATGTATCTTGTTAAATCAGTCAAATGAGTTTTTAATTCTTCTACATTTCAGTAAGCAAATCAATATAATTTATACGAACGTTTCGTACGTTTGAATGAGCTTTTCAAAAAACGAATGTCGCTACCCTAAATTATAAAACACGTATCTTATAAGACGAAATAAGTACTTAGTTAGTTGTATATCTTTCCAACATGAAAATTGTGAAGATAATTTTAACGTCATTTTTATCTAACGTTACAATTATAATAAACAAAATAACTTTTATAAAGCGCGTATCTTACAAGTCTTTTAAAATAAGTATTAATTCCCCTATTTTTCTTGCACTTAAATGAACCTGACATACCAACTATTTTTTGAAAATCGTACATGTAATTTCTATAATGATTTTTTTAGACATTTTAATGATTTTTTTTTTATGTTGAATTAGTCGATTGGATATTCTAATGTTTTATGGTAACCCGTTGGGTCAATCCGAACCTACCCGACCCAGAGTGATCGGACCTGAAACTGACGTGATCCGAAACTGACCCGACCCGAAAATGACCCGACCGAAATTGATCCGACCCAAAACCCGACCGACCGACCGTTTTCCCAAGTCTAGCTACGATCATAATAAAGTAGATCAGACACTGAAATATCTCTTATACTATCTATATATCTTCAATTCTTGCATCCGTCACCCCTTTGTAAAACAATGACAATCTAATATTTACATTCATATTATTGTTAATAAAAATATATAAAATATCATTATCAAATTCAATGGCGTAAACTAGTAAGTGCGTGCCACACCTTGTAAGTAGAAAAAGACTATTGCAAAAAGAAAAAAAAAAGAAAAGAAAAAGCCTTAATTCTAATCGGTAGATTCGGTAAAAGGTGACAAATTGCTCAGTCAAGGTGTAGTATGCAAGTTGTGAAACCCTAAAAACCCTCTCTCGTAAAACTTAGAACCCTAGTTATTTGCCTTGTCAAAATTTTGATACCTTGAGTTGGAAAAGCGGCAATGGTGAGGTTGACTGCAGATTTGATTTGGAAGAGTCCACATTTCTTCAATGCCATCAAAGACCGCGAATTGGATCTTCGAGGTTAATTCTGCTTTCGTTGTTCTATTTTTGTCTACAGTAAACTCTATTGATTTGTCAAGTTAATTTTTTTTAAAAACAAAATATAGTTTTCAATCTTGGAATGAATTAGTCAAGTACTGAATCACTTCATTATTTTTGTGTCGTGCCAGGGAACAAGATTGCAGTTATAGAGAATTTGGGTGCCACTGAGGTACATTTTTCTCAAATTAATGTCAAACTATGCCTTTCTGTTATTTCTTTACTCCTGCAAGCTTTCATTGTATTATTCTGATGAAATATTTGTTTCCCTATCGCCATTGCTGTTTGTATTTTGTTACTAGTCTGTTAGGCAACACACCAAATTCCTGATGTGGTATTCTTCTTCTTGACCTTTCTATTTTGCACTTTGATGTGCAGGATCAATTTGACACCATTGATTTGTCTGACAATGAAATTGTAAAACTCGAGAACTTCCCTTATTTAAACAGGTTGGGAACTTTGATTCTGAACAACAATAGGATTACTCGCATCAATCCAAACTTAGGAGGTGATAAGGCTATTCATTCTCATTACTTTTTAGTATTATGTTTGCTTGTTGAAGAAAGCAGGTGGGAGCTCAAGTAATAGAGCTCTCACATTTTCATTTTTGGTATTGGACTATTCTCTATGGGCATTCTTTTTTATTCTTCCTAGTCCGCAACCCCTTTTGACACAGTTTTTTGTCAACAGTTTGCACATTGGTTGTTTACACAATTACACCTTACACCATAAAATAATGAGGAAAAAAATACAACATCTTGATTCATGTGAACTGTGATTAAAATCATCTCTCTGAATTTGCAGAATTTCTGCCAAAGCTCCATACACTTGTCCTTACAAATAATCGAATGGTTAATTTGGCTGAGATTGATCCACTTGCTTCCCTTTCAAAGCTGACGTTCCTTAGTCTTTTGGACAACAATATTACCAAGAAACCAAACTATCGTTTGTATGTGATCCACAAGTTGAAGTCACTGCGTGTGCTGGATTTTAAGAAAGTTAAACAAAAGGTGAGTCTAATATTTATCTTATTTGCAAAATCTCCATGTATTTGCTTTACTTCTCAACTCATTTGGTACTCTACTTCTGCTCCTATCTTTAGATCACTTGTTTGCATTTACTCCCTAATTGGCCTCGTTCCTTCTGGCATTTGAGCTCATCTTTAGTTGGGGGGTTTTTGGAGATTCACATAATTGGTATGTGTATTGTGATTGATTGTTTAGGCGAGGTTACACGGAGAATGAGTGACTTCTTGGGTTCTACGACTATGTTACTTGGCCTCGGGTACGGGTATCGGATACGGGTGCGGATTAGGATACTGTACGACAATTTTGGAATCCTAGGATACGTGGACATGATCCTAATATTGGATACAGGTACTGGGATACGGCATAAATATACTTAAATATACAATTAGTAGTAGTGGACAAACAAAATGGAAAATAGAAATTATTATTTATTATTATTACTACTAGACACTAGTAGTACTTCATCCATTTAAAAAAAATAGCAGTCTATTAAAAAATTAAAATAGAAAAGTAAAAAGAAAAAAGTAAAGAGTAAAAAGTAAAAAGCAAGAAAACAAAAAAGTAAGAAAAGTAAAATAACTAAAATAAGTACAACATCATAGGTCATAGCTTGTCTAGGAAGCTTGTAAAATAAGAAAAGTAAAAAAAGTAAGAAAAATAAAAAACGTAAATAATTACTACTTTCTTCAATGTAGTACATCTGTCTACATTTTATACTACCCATTCATCTTCCTAACACTTCTCAATTCTCTCTTATTCTTGGTGCCTTTTCATCTTCATCAAGAATGAGTTTTCCTTCCTTTCAATCTTTCATCTAATCATCTATTTTTTTTGTAGTTATTCAAGCTTTTAAATTTCGACATGCTTCAATGTCTTTCTTCCTTTAACCCCTTTCTTCTTCATTTCTAAAACAAAAGAAAAAGTCATCTTTAAAACAGAAGACTGAGAATGACAACATGAAGTGAGCCATACCCATGTGCAATCCAATGTACCAGACACGTGTCTGGGACCGGTGTCCGTACCGGCCATATCGG
Organism: Amaranthus tricolor; assembly: GCF_026212465.1. Taxonomy (NCBI): domain Eukaryota; kingdom Viridiplantae; phylum Streptophyta; class Magnoliopsida; order Caryophyllales; family Amaranthaceae; genus Amaranthus; species Amaranthus tricolor. Next base: position 19,802,592 of record NC_080061.1, read on the forward strand.
GGATCGGTGAGCCGGCGAATATGGTGGGTTTGAGTAACATATTTGTTTCTTAAGTAACTTGGTGATGTACCTGGCTAGAAAGGTGTTGATTTTTCTGGTATGGTATATTAATGATATCTAGTCACATTCGTTATTCTTTTATCACACATAAAGGTAGTTGAGACATGAGTTTGTTTCAGTCATTGCTATCTCTTCAAATGTGTAAAAACGACTACGTTTGATTGATTTCAAACATATTAGATCGATACCTTTGTTGAATATGCAATTATTTTTTAAAACTCCTATACACACCCATCTGCCCTTTTTGGGGTTCGAAAGCTTTGCTATTATTCACCAACCAACCTTCTATTTGTAAATGGAAGAAATACCTTTATCACAAAATATTATTTAGTCGATCAAGAAATGGTTTATGGATTCCATGAAATTGCAACTATGTTACTTTGTCATCACTTTTTTGATTTCATACCTTACATGCTATGTTTTAAAAGCACGCCCGAACCAAGAGGCAACCACTTAAATGCCTCCTTCCGTCAAGACACAACACGATACATGAGGCTCTTCAAAAGGCGCACCTTTTTGCGTCTCGTGCGCCTCATTGCCTCGTGTATGCCAAATGTGAGTTTTTATGACTAACTTGTTCTTGCCCAATATTACTTAAAATAACCATCAATACTTAGTTGTTTATTGAAAGGAAAGCAAAAGTATACTCTCTTTCCCTAAAGCAAAAATATGGAGTGAGAAACAAAAGAGCAAAAACAATCTTGAAGTGCCACCATCGATGTATGATTTAGATTTAGATTTTAAGTATTTGTTTAAGTGTATTATAAAATATTTAAAGCATCAAGAACCACCGTTTGCTTTCTTTACCATTGTCTTTGTTCTACTTTTTAATTCTTTTGTAACTCTAGACTAATGTCATCATCTTATCAGTTATCGTACTACTTTATGTGCTAATGTAGTGTTTAGCTTACTTTTATGTTATTTTAATATTATTATATGAACTCCATGTTGTTTGACTTTTAAGTATTAAATGTCGTTTAAAATTATTTTTAGAGCTTTTTAACAAAATTGTGTGCCTCGCATGCAAAAAGCCTAGCCCTTTGCCCTGTGCATTGCGCCTTGGAGAAAAGGACCTTTTGCGTTTTGGTGTGCTTCGTGCCTCTTAAAGCTAAGCTAATGTACGGACAAGCATTGGGTGGGAGCTTGGGAGGGCTTGGTAAAATAGTTTATTGGTACTTTGATGTATTTTGGAAAAAATATGTTGATTACTAAGACCATCTTGCCTCCCGAATGAATTTTGGTTTTTGATTTGCTTCCCCATCTACTTGCATGTTAGCGGGGCATTTATTACATTTAATGTTTTACGCACTATAATAGTATGTGAATTTCTAATTGAATATTTTTTTATTGAGATAGGAACGAGAAGAGGCAAAGGACCTCTTTCCATCCGAGGAAGCGGAAAACACAATGAAAAAGTTATCCGTCAAGAAACCCACATTGGATGAGGTGGCTACTGTTGAGGATGTCCCTAAAGAAGATCATGCACCTAAAGCTATTGCACCTACACCAGAGCAAATTTTGGCTATTAAGGTATTTTCACTAAACCAAATAAGCGCGCACACCTTTCTCATATGTCTTTAATACATTTCTTTTGTTAACTATAATTTTGACCGTTATGAGAGATTTTTATTTCTCATTTATTTATTTTTCCCCTTTTCAATGGTGCCAAAAAATTTTAACTTTTTGGTGTCGAATTTAGTGTACTATGTAGTAAAATAAGTCATTAAATCATGTATTTGAAGCTATAAATGATATTTACTATTAAAGGTCAATTTTAAACAACATCTTTGCTATCACAAGGGTAAGATATCGTACGTTTGACCCTAACAAACTTAACCTAGATGAGGCCAATTTAATGACATTGGGTTAATGAAATGTTATTTTATTTTTTTTGGTGATAATGTTATTTTATTTTTTTTTTGTGATAAAGTTGCTTTTTCAAACAATAATGAGTGAATTTGTTGTAAGACATCCTACACCCTAGAGGGACTTATAAGAACATGGGAGGAACAAAAAGTAGCGTTAAGAAAAAAGGTTGCTTTTCCACAATTTTGATTGCTTTTGAGGGATAAAGTATTACTTTTGGCTACTTGATTTAGAATTTGATAAGTGATATTTTTTATTTTTTATTTTTTTTTTGGTTTTATCATATTTGCAAGGAATTACAAGGGATAGATTAAGGATAACAATCCTAGACAAATTGTGAGGTGAAAATGTGAGTAGAAGAGAGATGAAATGCAAGATTAAAACGTAAAAGATGTCACTAGGGAAAATATATATCGATCTTTTCAAATAGCGATCTCTGAGTTCAAATAGCACATAACAGGTGTCAGGATGAACGATAGACTTTAAATCGAAAGTCAATAGGGAAAATATATCGATCTTTTTAAGTAATATAAACCAAATTAAATTATTAGACACTAGACTCACTTCCAGTTAAATATGGGTTGGGTTGAATGGGCCTGGCCTATTTTAGCCCATTTCTTTTTTTTTTAAGCCTGACACGACTTGTATATGGCCAATTACGAGTCTAACTATGAGTCGAAGATCTAGGGAGAAAATTGTTTCGATATGGAACCCTATCCATGTCACTAGTGGAAAAAAGCAAATTTTCTACATCTTTGCCATTATATGCTGCGGTTATAACCCCAAGTGCTTGTGCTAGTAGCAGATGGGATATATTTGCTGCTGCGGTTCAAAACTGCAACATATATATGCTACAGTTCTTTGAGACCCGGAAGATATAGTTCTTTTTTTCATTTTATATAAATTAACCAATAAATAATTATTAATATATGGTTAATAATTATTACACTAATAATCTTTCAATAATTCCCCGATCATCACCATTTCAATATTAAATAATATAATTTAAGTATATATTCGATTGTTTACATAATATTAAATATATAACATAAATAAAATATAAGAACGTGAAATACATACCATTTCAATATGTTCTACCCCAACTATCTTGACGGTTGACATGATATTGTGCATAAATTTTACCGTGTAGTAGACGCAATCAATATTATTTGTTTGTTGAAAGCACCAATGTATAACATAAATATAATTTAAGAACGGAAATACATACAATTTCAATATGTTCTACCCCTACTTTCGTGACGGCTGATAAGATATCTTGCATAAATTTTACAGTGTAGTAGCCACAATTAATATTATTTGTTTGTTGAAAGCACTAATAGATCATAGAATAAATTAAATCACAAGATTTAGGTCCAAAATTCATTGAAAATACTTCAGTTAAGGCTGAAAAATGCAACTTGACACGTAATTTTATGTATATGCCTATTTTGAAAATTTTAACCATTTAAAAAAAATTATGTACTGATTAGTGTTGTGTGCTAAGTTTCATACTAAACAAATCAACTTTGAACTACTTTAAGCAAGTTAGTGGCATAAAAGCTTAAAAGGCTTTAAAGCGCTACTTGGCACGTAAGTTCAACCATATGCCTATTTTTTCAATTTTAACCATTTCAAAACAAAAATATATACTAACTAGTGTTGTGTGCCAAGTTTCATGCCAAACAAATCTAGTTTGAATTAGTTTAAGCAAGTTAGTGGCATAAAAGCTTAAAAAAAGCTTAAAAACGCAACTTGGCACATAGTTTCAAGCATATGGCTATTTTTTTCAAGTTTAACCATTTCAAAATACTAATATATACTAACTAGTGTTGTGCGCTTAGTTTCATGCCAAACAAATAAAGTTTGAACCTACTTTAAGCAAGTTCGTGTCATAAAAGTTTAAAAAGCCTTAAAAACGAACCTTGAGACTTAATTGTTACATATGCCTATTTTTTCAATTCTAATTATTTCAAAGCAGTAATATATACCAATTAGTGCTGTGTGCTAAGTTTCATGCCAAACAAATCAAGTTTAAACTAGTTTAAGTAAGTTGCATAAAAGCTTAAAAAGCCTTAAAAATGCAACTTGGCACGTAATTTCAATCATATGTCTATTTTTTCAATCCTAACCATTTCAAAACAATAATATATACTATTTAGTATTGTTTGCTCAGTTTCATGTCAAACAAATCAAGTTTGAACTACTTTAAGCAAGTTAGTGTTGTGTACTTCACTGATTTCTATTTCGGATATGTGGCTCTCGAACTGGATCCTATTTCGCCACACTTTCTTCATTGTGCTACATCCCATGGACAATTATAGGTATTATCAATGCATATAATAATATTAAATGTAACTGTATATAACACTGTGAAAATGGTGAAATTTATAAAATTACATATTCAACAAGGGCTTTGGATCTTATGTTGCGAGGTGTGCTATGAGGTTTACGCAAAGAATCGAAGACGTAAATGGTATAAGTCATAAGACATATGACTAGGAGAACTAAGATTGTCGAATGAGTTCATTTTCAGGTTGTTTAGGACACAAGATTAGAAATGAGCGTAATGAACTTACGATTCATATACAACCAAAGAGGTAAATTATAGATAACTAAAGGTACCGGCCAAGTACTATATTGAGAACTAAGATTGCCGACTGTGTTCATTCCATCCGTAGACAATCCTAGCCTTAAATTACGATCTTCATTCCCAAATGTCTTATACAACCAATTAATAGTCTTCCACTCTGGAGAGAATCAGCTGGATGTATGAGCAAGCGACCTTTCTTCACCCTATCTGCATGCCACCTCAAATTCGACGCATCTTTCTTTATAGAAAATAAGCGCTTGAATCTAGGTATTATTAGAAGATCCCACAATATCTTATCCGGGGGACCCTTTAGCATTTCGAGCCCCTTTACGCTTGTAACGCGATAACCCACATCTCGGACACTCTTCTGAATTTTCATTTTCATTCCGATACAATACATAATCATTCGGACACGCATGAATCTTCAGGTACACTAAGCCGAAAGTACACATGAGCTTTTTGGCATAATATGCTGACTTTGGAACTTCATTTCAATCAAGAAGCATCTCACCTAACGCTTCTAATAACATTGTAAAACTAATGTCACATCGATTGAATTTTGACTTCATGTTGAAAATTGTCACCACGGCTGTTGGTTTGGCGAACTTAGTACGTCCAGGATATAAAAGCTTTTGAGAAGCCACTGTCAACAAGTAAAACACGAGACGTTTTTCTAACTCATCCTTGACCCCCTTCATCATCTCATCAACACGATCTACATCCTCATTGATATTCTCTTTATCTATCTCATACCTATTTTTAATCTCCCCCGTATGAGAAAACACCTTCTTCTTTGTGCTGCATCTTTAAAGAACCACAACATATGTTACGCGGCAGATGAGGTTTTTTCCGCAGTTCATATGACAAAGACTTGGGCCAGACTGTTGATTGTACAAAGCTCACGCTTCATGACACCTAAAGGACTACTGGTACAATGATGCATTTTTGTAGCAAGGTAAATGATCCCATTTGAACTCACAAGCAAACACATTTCATTTCCTTTGCGACGAATGACTTTTAAGTGTGAGAGAGGGGTTTGTTGTAGTGTAGGTACAACCATCATAAAAAGCTATCCACAATACTCTACATTAGTCAATGCACTAGCAAACTACTCATTCATTCATACACAACACACTTATTCTTATCATTTTTGCGAGACCTTGACAACCTCCTTGAGAGCGATATGTCATGTCCAAGTCATTCTTGGGGGTCATTGTGACTATTGAAGACATCGCAATCAATTTTTTAATTTTTTGTACTATTGAAGACATCACAATCAATTTTGTGTCAAGTTTTCTTCTCTTAGTGTTCAAGGGGGGCTAGAAATGCTTGAGTGGATGGGGTTCATAAATAATTTGAAGAAAGTGAGTTTGCACGAGTAGCTAGCACTAGGTGGATGCAAGGGGTAGATTTTTGGCTCATGCAACGAATTATAGCTCAAAATTGCACTAAGGCTTTGTATAGTTGTCTTTGTATTTGATGCTAGCAAACAATTGGAAACATTCCAATGTCCTATATCTAGATGTGATTCTAACATTAAATCCACAAGTTCAATCAAGTAGTAGTAATTTCTAGTTTGAGTGCTAGACAGGTCCATTGTTTTTCTTTTGCCCATTTTGATTGATATATGGATTTTATGTCTGCTGATATACATGCAAAATGATTATAAATTGTACCCTTTCAATTTTGTATTAGTCAGCCACTTGATAGTTAATTTTTTTTGTTTCGATTAATATTTTCTAGATTTGTAATTTTAATGAAGTCTAGTAATGTATAGCTATAGATATGTTTAAAATATAGTAAAGAAGTAAAACATTGCCAGGATGTACATCATAAATCACAATATTATTGTTCACTTTCTTAAATCAAGTATTTGTACCTGCTTCTTCAAATTGTGTGCTGACATGTTGGTGCCTTGTAATGACATGATATTTATGGTTCTTTACTTTTTATTGACTTTTGCTAGTTGCTACTATAAATAGCAAGTCTAGATGCAGTGATGAAGTGGCGATACTGTCCGTGTGACACTACCTAATCTCAGCAACAACTGTGGCATGCTAATTATTTGCCTTTTCTTTGTGCAGGCTGCTATTGTCAATTCGCAAACTCTTGAAGAAGTTGCTAGGCTGGAAAAGGTTATTGTCATATTATAAAGATTTTTTTAGATACTGGCATCAATGGCCAATTAGAAATAACCTATTTGTTATTACAAGGGTACGGTTGTGTACATCCAATCCCCACAAACCATGCTTAGGCGGGAGCCTCCTGGCTTCAAATGATCATTATTACAGCTGTTTGCTTTGCTGTACAATGACTTGTGGCGGCTAAACATTTTACGTTTTCAGGCACTGAAATCAGGCCAACTCCCTGCGGATTTGAAGATTTCCGACAATGAAGGGCTTAATACAAGTGAAGTTACCTCATCTGACAAGATAGTGACAGATGGCCAAAATGAGGTGAATGTGCGGCTGGAGGATGCTGAATCTGTGAAGCAGACTGAGGAGCATACAGAAATGGAACAAGATTAAATGGTACTATTTTTTGATTGTTACATTCAGTATCTCACTACGAGGGTTCTGTTTTTTCCAGATCTTTACCCTATGGATTTATGTGCAACATCTTGGCTGTTGCAGTCTTGCAGCAGTCAAATGATCATTATTAAGACCATTATGTACTTGTTTTCGAAGTAACGCTGCATTTTCTAAAATGAAATGTTCTTTGTTAGGGCCCAATATTAAGTATGTTTTCACCTGTATTTTGGCTGGTATTTTATATATAATGTTGACCTATCATGTGACTTGTGCACGTTTTCTGTTACCTAGTTGATATATTAGAGCTTTTTGGTTTTTGGAGAGATTATTGGTATTGATCCTTTTGGTTGCCAGATTTGGACAAAATTAAGTGGTGGTGTGTAATTGGGTAGATATTGCACATTAATTTGTATTTAAATGGATGTTGTTAATAATTGGGCAGATATTGCACATTAATTTGTACTCCTATTAAAATGGATGTTGTTAATGTAAAATATACATTCTCTATGCGCAATGTGATATGCTTTCCTATTTCTTGTTGTGCTGATACGTTTTTTTTTTGAAATTTTGTTGTTTGGGTACTTTAACTTGTCACAATTTGAGTTTACAATGTTATCTTCGTTACATTTTTGGCATTAGCTCCTTGAGTTTGAGCAGTGTTTTTAAAGATAGGATGTGATGCAAATTATGTGAAAAGTCAAAGAAGACTCATTGAGATACGGGATTTGAAATAAGAAGCATGGTGTGAAATGAAAATTTTGAGCTGATTTTGCTGATGATGGATTTATTATACTCCCTACCGGTTGACGATTAAGTTAAAGAGTCTATGAAGACGAGTCAGTGGGACGTGACATTGGTTAATTGTCTGGTTTCTGCACTCATAACGGGCATTCACTAAGTTGTGTTTTTTTTTTTGTATTTTGATTTTGATTTTGCAGCTCATACTTGTAAGTTGTAACCAACAGCAACAAGACTATGCAGCCAGATTTCCATCTTTGCTTTCACTTTCAGGATTCATCTTTGGTTTGAATTTTTGGAGGATTTCTCATCAATCATTCACATTTAGATAGTGCTGCAACACAACGGTCAAATTTGTAGACTTGATACTCCGCTAACCGTTAGTATTATGTCACCCTTGTAAATTTAAGTATTAAGATCCTCAATACAATTGTACCAAAGCTTTGGTTTTTTCTTTTTTAAAGTTCTTATTTTTAACTTTGATTAATGATTGATGAATGGAAATTAAGGAAATGAATGATTAGTTGGAGGAGATATACCAAGTCTCTGTCGCCCTTTTTGATCTAAACACGGCTACTTTTGGGCTTTTGAAACATTTTTCTAGTTCGCAGCGGTCCAATTCCATTTGCACTAAATTTAAACACAAAAACTTGGATGAGATCGTGAAAATTTGAAAAAAGTAAGATAAATAAACAACTTAATTCCAAAAATAAGGTTCGTGAAAACTTATTTTCCAAAATAAGCGGCCGTACATCCAAGCTTAGCCTCGGGTAAAATCGCTGTTAGTAACAGCGAAAGAGGATAAAAAAATAATAAAATAAAACCCCAAAGTCGCTGTTAGTAACAGCGACTTTGGGCCTTTATATTTTTTTTTTCCTTCTTCCTCATTCCAATATACGAGTTTATTTTCTTCAAAACCACTCACGACATTTGCTTCCTTCTTCCTCCATTAAAAGCACATTCAATCCTTCAACTAAAGTCATCAAATTTAAAATTTGTATCACTAATTAGTTTTGTAAGCTTCGTACATCGACTTAAGGTAATTTTTTTTTGTTTTGTTTCAATTTTAGAAAAATTAGGGTTTATTTTTAAATGTTGGTTTTGCTGAATTTTAATCAAATTTTACATTAATGTAGGCTCATAAACTTGCAATTTACTAAGTCTTGTTGATCTACAGCTTATTGAGGTACGTTTTTATTATAAATTTTTTTATTTGGTGTTGATTTTAAAATGTATGTCATGTATAGTGGTCGTTTACACTTAAACTCTACGAATATGTCGAATGTAGTTGTTATTCGAATTTGATCTTCGTAATTAAAAGTTTGTTCGAGAATTTGTTGTTGAATTTAAAATGTATAGTGGTAATATATTTATGAACATGATGGTGATGTTGATTTTGTATGTGTTGTTGTAGAAATGGATTCATTTCGTGTGACTGTTGTATGCTTTTGGAATGGTTCAATTCGATCAACTAGTAACAATGTTAAGTATGTTGGGGGAAGACGTAAATTGTTTGCAAGCAATTCATACATGGATTTGAATGAATTTAAACATTTTATATGCTCTAGGATTGGGATTGACACTACAAGAAGTACTATCAATTTAAGTTTTAAGTACAATCTTAGTGGAGATTTGTTAGCTTTTCCACTTGAGGATGAGGAGGCTATAGATGCAATGTGGGTATATTCAAGGTCTACCCCTAGTCCTTCTTTAGAGTTATATGTAGAAGAGGTACCCCTAGGGAATGAAGATATCAATGTTGTGGAAACTAATGCATTCATGAATATAACTTCTTCTGCTCCTTCTCATACGCCCTTCCCTACCCAAGAAACCCAAAATCCCTTAATGCCATCTTCCTCTTATCCTTCTAATGAACCCAATCAACTTCAATTTCAAGTCACAAATGATGATACTTTGAACTTAGAAGATACAAATGAGCCGTGGGATGATGTTAATAGTGAGAGTAATGAATTCGTAGAAGCTCCGTCTGAGGACGATGTGGGTGTTGACGAGGAGGCTCTAGCTAATGACATGACCTTAGGAAACATTCCAACAATCGTTGCTCCTACACCCTATGCACTGGTTCCCCCTCTAGATGAACACATTGAGGACAATTCTTGGAGGTCTTGGGATTGTGATACAACCTACACCGACGAAGGAGAGTTTCAAAAGGGTATGATGTTTGATAACAAAGATGCGTTGTTGGACGCTGTTAGATTGTATCATATTCGTAGGAACGTTGAGTACCGAACTGAGACTTCAAATCAAATCGTGCTCACGTTGAAGTGTAAGAGAGGGTGTGGTTGGAGGCTTAGGGCTACGAAGAGCTCCTATTCACCATTATGGGAGATTGTTACGTATAAAGGGAAGCATGGGGGTTGTGTGCTAAGTACTGAAAATGTGTCAGTTGGACACATTCATTTGACATCTTCCGTGATTAACAATCTTATTAGAAGTTGTGTTGCTCAAGACCCATCAATTAAGGTCTTTGTCGTGCGTCAAATGGTAAAAGACCAATTTGGTGTCGAAGTGACCTATAAGAGGGCATGGTGTGCTAAACAGCAAGCCCTTCTCTCCATCTATGGTACATGGGAAGATTCTTATCCTCTTCTTCCACGCTTCTTGAAGGCACTGCAACTTTCCAACGCGTGTTTTGGGCTTTCCAACCTAGTATTGAGGGATTCAAGTAATGCAAACCCGTTATTGCCATTGACGGAACACATTTGTATGGTAAGTATTGCCATACGTTGTTGACTGCCATTGCCCAAGATGGGAACAAGGGAATCTTCCCGCTTGCCTTCACCTTGGTTGAAAAAGAATGCATAGCCGCGTGGTCTTGGTTTATGGCCTGTGTTCGGAAGCATGTGATGCATAGTCCAGGGTTATGCGTTATTTCCGATAGACATGCGGGCATTCTAGCAACCATGGAGGAGCCGGAATGGCAACCTCCGAATGCCCATCATAGGTTTTTCCTGCGCCATTTGTTAAGTAACTTCAACCGTCAAATGGGTAACGTGAAGTTGAAGATGTATGGAAGGACTGCAGAGCAAAGACAACCACATAAGGTCGTCGAGGGATTGAAGGCCATTGGTGTTGCTAATCGGGAAGCACTTTTTTGGATTGATGATGTTGGTGAAATGTGTAAAAGGTCATTATGTCACGATGGAGGGTATAGGTATGGTGTTACTAATACCAACTTAGCCGAAGTATTCAATAACGTGATGAAGGGTGCGCCATGTCGCTCGTTGGGAGCACAGGTTAGAGCTGCTGGCCCAGGGTGCGCCGATCCACGCTGCAGGCGCACCTACTACGGCGGATTACATGCCGTGGTTACTCTCCATCACTCGTCGATGGATGACACCACGAGGTATCATGGCAGCAGCCCAGTACGCTCTCGCAGCACCGACGATGACACACTTTGTAAGTGTTCTTCAACATTGATTATTATCCATAGAACTTACACGTTAAACATTTCATTAATACTTAAGTTTTACTGCAGGCACAGGGCATTGCATCAGTCATCAGCTCCTCCCAAGAGGAGCCCGTACGGGAGATTGCCCAAGGCATACTCCGAGGGACGCAGTTTCAAGACTTCATTCCGGAAGTGACTGCGCCCGACACCAGTATGTACGAGTACGGTTCATCTCCTCATCATGCCGACGTTCATCTTGAGGAGGTTGACTTAACGTGCCCGGACTACGGTGCCGGGTCCTCACAGGGTGCCACATCATCACACTATGTATCACCTCCCCTACCCGAGCGTCATGGGACTGCATCTTACTATCGTAGGAGGCGTCGTAAACCGTCACAATTAGACCGGGTACAGGAGGAGGATTAGCATTACAATAGTGTTTGTATATTTTGAAGATTAGTGACATTTTGTATATATTGAACACTTGTACATATTCAGTATTTGTAACATATTGACTTTTGTGTATAATTTGTAATATATGTGTACATGTATATACTTTAATCGTATTATCAAACGTTAATTATGAATGAAATGATGTTAAATACTCCGACTTTTCGGCGATGAATCGTTCCGCCAAGAATGCAGTATGAATTTAATCAAAAACAAACAAACATTCATATTCAAATAGGGATGTTGCTATCGGACATTCAACACAATTTCAATCATGTTCAACAAACTCATATCAAATTACATACTTCATTCGATAAGTTAAACTAACGTCGCTAACTAAGTGGGCTTCTTAAACTTTCTCATAATCCTTTCGGTCTCTTCTTTCCTATGCGCCATATCATCCATTTGTCTCTTTAGATTAAATACCTCATCTTTAAGCTCTTCTTTTTCCTTTTCAAGCCGTATTATTAGGTCTCTCTGCCACTTTGTACCCTCCGGAGCAATCCATCTAAAGTATGTGCATCCTAATCCGTCAACCAAGTAGAAAGGGCAAGCAACAAATTCACGCCCTGGATCGAAGTCGCTCCAATCTGTATTAATCTCAACTTCATAACCACAATCACAAAGCTCTTCAATACAATGCTCCTTTGACATCTACATAATACATATAATATAGCAACGTAAGTGAACTTTCAAATAAAATATTAACATTTAAAAATTATAAGTAAAACTAACATAATACCTTATGTTACCTTTACAAATTGAATGAAGAGAACAACAATGATGTAGAATTGATACAATGAAGTATGGGAAATGATGGAGCTATTTATAGAACATCATTACAACGGCTATTTTCAAGTTCCTAACGGCTAATTTTCTAATTAACAACGGCTAGTTTACTTCAAAAAAAAAAAATAAAATTTAAAAGCCCCAAAGTCGCTGTTAGTAACAGCGACTTTGGGGTTTTAATTTTTCTTTTTTTTTTCCTCTTTCGCTGTTACTAACAGCGATTTTACCCGAGGCTAGGCTTGGATGTACGGCCGCTATTTTGGGAAATAAGTTTTCACGAACCTTATTTTTGGAATTAAGTTGTTTATTTATCTTATTTTTTTCAAATACTCTGAGATCGTCCCAAGTTAAGACGAAGTGTGGGCCAGCCAATTTTATGCGTGTGTAACAATATTTTAATTTTCAGGGCATTTATCAATTTTCACCTTAAAGGTATCAATTTTGAAAATCGATACCTTTAATGTAAAAATTGATATCTTTAAGATAAAAATTGAAAAATGCCAAGAAAATGAAAAAATGCCCGGTTGTCACACGTGCGAATTGGGCCGCACAAATTGATGGTCTCATTATGAGGCCGTCTCGTCCAAGACCAGCTGTAATTTAAACACTCATTCTTTTATTAGAGACCGTCTTTATAAAAGACGCGTCTTAAATAGGCAGGCCCATTATTTCTAAAAAAACAACTACCAAAAAAACGCGTGATATGTAATCCTATTTGGAGTTGGTGTTATAACTTATTAAAATCAGTATTATAACCCATTAGAGTTGGTATTATAACCTGTTAAAGAAAATATCTACGAATAAGTTATAATACCAATTTTAATATGTTATAACACCGACTCCATATACCAACTTTAATAGGTTATAATACCAACTTCAAGAGGTTGTAACTCCAATTTCAATAGTTTATAACATCAACTCCAAATACGGTCTTTCAGAAGAGGCGCTATAATTTAAAAGGCCATTCAGTACATAAAATTTTTGGTTTTTAAAGTGAATTCTGTGCATAAATTGAAACCAAAAGAATTTGGGTTCTTCCTTCGTTTCATTATATTTTCTATTGATAATGATATTTTTTTTACTAAACATGTTACTATTAGTTGCATGTATCTCGAAACAGAGGTAATATATATTAATTGTGAGACAACGATTGCCTCTAAAACTATCCATCCTTTCCATTTCTCCCACTTTTCCTTCGTGAAATTAAATAAGACTCAAGAGTAGGGTGTCAAACAGGTCGGGTTGGGTCATTTTCAGGTTCGGGTCATATATAAATGGGTCAATAGACCCTTGACCTGAACCTGACCCATTTAATTAAATGGGTCAAAAATTGAAACCCCGACCTGATCTGTAGCAGGTCGGGTCAACCTGCTAATGACCCATTTAACCTGCTTTTTTTTTTAGGTCATTAAAGCCATATATTTCAGGTCATTTGACCCATTTGACCCATTTGACCCAAATAGTTTAGATTCAATGGTATACAAATTTTGCGAAATCTTCTTAAATAAGAAATAAAGCTTTCATTCAATACAGTATTAACATAATACAGTATACATAAATAAGATATTGTTATCACTGTACATTAATTAATTTCAAAAGATTATACAAAAGATTATCAAAAGCTTTCATTCAAAAGATTATACAGTATACAATATATGTTGTAAAATAAGTTGTAAAATAAAAATAAAAAAAATAAAAAAAAAATTACCTGAAATAAGAAATCAAACCGATGAAGCCAAATCATATGAATCTTGCAAAAATTGGTCAGGAAACCAAAAAATGGAGTAAATAAAGAAAATAAGTATAGAATAATAGGAAGAAAGAATTGAGATTTAATGAGGATTAAGAACAATGAACCCTAAATAACAAAATCAAACACAAAAAAATCAAACACAAAAAAATCAAACACAAAAAATAGCAGTAACACAAACACAAAAAAATCAAACACAAAACCAAAAAATCGAACCCTAAATAACACAAACACGAACCAAATTATTATGAAGAATTAAAGATGGCATTAAGAACAATGAAAATAGCAGTAACAACAATGAACATTAGAATCAAACACAAAAAAGTCAAAAAAAATCGAACACAATCCAAATCAGAAAAAAACGATCAAAAAAATCAGAAAAATCGGACAACAAAGAAATAATACTTACCTTGGTGCCGCAGAGAAGATGAAGAAGAAGGCGCACAGTCGCACAGAGAAGAAGCCGCCGGAGAGAAGAGGAAGGAGAAGGTGTAGGCTGCACAGTCGCACAAAGGAGAGAATAGGAAGGAGAAGAGGAACAGAGGAGGCGCATAGAATTTCAATGGGTTTAATGGGTTAAATTTTTTGGGTTTATGTCTTTATATATCAGTTATGACTTTATTTGAGTTAATAAATTTCTAGTCATCATCTTTATGAATTATGACTTTATTTAAAATTTTCAATGGGTTAATAAATGGGTTAAATATGGGTCGACCTGACCTGATTGACCTATTTAATAAATGGGTTAAACAGGTTTTTTTCGGGTTTAAATATTCAACCTCAACCTAACCCATTTAATAAACAGATCAGGTCGGGTTGACCCATTTAATTAATTGGGTCAAAAATCTAAACCCAAACCTGCTAATTTCAGGTCGGTTTCAGATCAGGTTAGCAGGTCGGGTCAGCTTTTGCCAGCCCTAACTTAAGTATATATAATTTATTACTAACAATATTCTGAACAAAATTTCAACTAACAACTACATTCACAGGATGTTATAATGAATAAAAGTATCTAATAAAAAGCATTGGAGCTAAGGCTCTGCATCTGAAATATGAAGGAGGAATTTAGTACAAACACTTTCATGCAGCTATGGAGGAGAAATGTACTCTCATCAAACTGAGGAGAAGTTGTACAAACTACTATGAAGAAACAAAACACACTCAATGACAAAAAAATAGGATATTTCCTTTTACACTATCAATAGATGAACATTTATTTGTTTTTGAGCATATATTTATTTTTAACTTTTAGAAGCAAATGCATGCCTCGGAATGGTCAAGGTTTTATCTTAAATAGTAAATATATAGTATTCAAATAGTGAATGAATAGTAATGATCTATGCACTATAAATATCCATAATGCATAGACTTTGTAAGTTGGATTTGCAATTTCTGAGTGTGTTCAAGAGTATAAGCATTACAATCTGTATTCACTCTTATTACTTTTCTTCTTATCTTATCCTTATTTTTTAACACTTTATTAGCACTATATTTCGCTCTCAAAATCCAAAAAGAAATGGAAATGTCAACAAATGGTTCAAAATATCATTACCTCTTGAGCAGTGGAGCAACACATACAATCTTGAAAAGTCAATAATATTATTCAAACTTAAAATTGCTTCAAGCAAACGTTAGTACCATATTGAGATCACCAAAATTATTCAAAGGAATTGGAAAGGCATGCATCATACTCCCTATGGGACAAAAATAATAATCAATGATGCACTATACTCGAGTAAATCTCGAAGAAATCTTATCAATTTCGGAAATATACGCAAATATGGTTACCATATGGAAATAAAGACTAAATAAAAAAAAGTTCTTATGTCTTATGACAGAAAATAATGGCAAGAAAATCATTCTTGAAAGGATGCCAGCATATTCATCGAGATTGTATCTTACTCATATACGCCCTTTTGAAATAAATATGATAAGACTAGATAATAAAGAGTTATTTACTTTATGGCATGACCGCTTAGAACATCCAAGCACTAGGATGATTCTTAAACTTATAGATTATTTAGTCGGACATCCATTTAGAAATATTAAGATTTCCCTGTCAAATGAGCTCTTATGCACTTTTTGTTCTCTTGAGAAATTTATTACTACACCATTAGTAAATAAGATTGCTACTGAAACCCCCTCTCCATGTTATTGATGGATTTGCTAGAAGGATAGAAAGGATTTAGGGATTGATAAGATTGGTATGGTTGCCAAAGAGGTTTTTTTTAGTTTGTATCAATACTATGAATGATATGAAGGAAGCCTGTAGTATGAATGGGATTGTGTTTGATAAGAAGCTGTTTATTGTGAAGCCTTGGGTTAAAAACATGCACCAAGATTGTGTCCTTCGGATTCACAAACTTGCATACAATCAGCCCATTCACTTGAAGAAAGATTGCTTGACTCTTCCACACACTTATGATCTCCAAAACTACCTAAGAAACCCATTCTTGGTTTTCAGGCCAACCTGTGGTCTCCCTTCTCCGGCTTCACTCACCTTTTAGGATGTTCCCACGCCCTCCCCCTTGAGTTTCACTCACTAGGTAGAAAGGTTACACAACAGATTGTTCCACAATCTATTGCTGAGGAGCGTTCTACGCTCTCTTTGTTCCAGTTGATTGAATGAATACACACAAACACACAAGGAAGAATGGAAGAGAGAATCTCAGCTATGCACTTTGAATTGAATGAATAAAGATGAAAATCTGATTAATCACTAATGAATGAATGATTACACGAGGCCTATAGGTCTATTTATAGTTTCCTACACTCTAACGGCTAGTTTACACACGTGACTAGCACAAGTCAATTAAAAACAGAAAAAACAGAAATCAGCCTAAGTATTGGAAGGCTTGTTCGTATTGATCAGTTGACTGGGGTACCTTGGGCTGCACTTTCAGAGCTCTGTGGTTATCACCAAGAGGGTCCTGGGCCCTTGATGGCTAGGCCCGCGTGTAAAGATGACATTCTTGGGCTGACTTATCTCTGGACTCGTAGGGTCAGTTCTTAGGCACAGGTGCAAGGTGGTCTGGTCGCCAGGATGCTACTGGTCAGTAGCCTTGATGTTCTGAGAGCTGCCTGAGTGTTCTGTGTGATCTCTTGGCTTCTTGTATACCTTTTAGGCTGGAGTAGCTTGATCATGGCATGAATTATTGTTTTCCTCATGCTCAAGGCTTGGATGCTTGATACGTTCCATGCTATGCCCTTGAACAGAATCAGTAGGATCAGTTTGAGGGTCCTCTGTGCTTGGACCATGTTCTGAGTGGGGTGAACATGGTTCAACTCCTCCTTCTTGGGGAAAAATTGACCTCAATTCTTGACCCTCTTTGTATAGCTGCAAGTCCCCTATATTGAAAGTGTTGGTGATATTGTATTCTGTAGGTAATTTCACCTGGTATGCATTGTTACCAAACTTAACAATAATTGGGAAGGGGCCTGCTGCTCTTGGCATGAGCTTGTTCTTCCTCAACTATGGGAACCTCTCTTTCCTTAGGTGTAACCAAACTAAATCTCCAACCTTCAGTGGTTCTCTGCCCTGGCTCTTTTTATCAACTACCTGCTTGTATCCTTCATTAGCCTTGTTGATGTTTTCCTTGATCACTCTATGCAGCTTCATCAAACTTTCAACTTGCTCAATTGCATCCTTTTGCTTCATGTCATGAAAATTAGCATGTATCAAGTTCAGTGGCAGTAAGGGGTTCTCCCCATATACACATTGGAAAGGTGAGTGTTTTGTGGCATAGCTACGACTTCTATTGTAAGCAAACTCTGCTTGACACAACTTAAGGTCCCAATCCCTAAGGTGTTTGCTTACTAATGCCCTCAAGATGGATCCTAAAGTCTTGTTGGTCACTTCATTTGGCCATCTGTTTGTGGATGATGGGCTGTGCTGAACAACAAGGTAGTGCCTAACAGTCTCCATAGGGTTCTCCAAAAATGACTGAGAAATTTGCTATCTCTGTTTGACATAATGGTTTTTGGTACCCCATGTAATCTCACAATCTCTGCAAAGACAGTCTAGCTATGTGCTTAGCATCATCAACCTTAGTGCAAGCAATGAAATGGGCCATCTTGGAAAATCTATTGACTACTACCATAATAGAGTCTTTCCCCCTTTGTGTCATAGGTAAGGCCATCACAAAGTCCATGCTTAAGTGCTCCCAAGGTTTACTAGCCATAGGCAATGGTATATATTCACCTTTATGAAAAGTAATTTTAGCCTGTATGCATGCTTCACATCTCAAAATGTATTTCCCTACAGTTCCAAGCATTTTTGGCCAATAAAAGTGTTCACCCAACATGTCTAGGGTCTTTTGAATGCCAAAATGTCCCCCTAAACTACCCTCATGCACTTCCTTAACCAACAGTTGCCTAAGTGAGGTCTTGGGTATACACAGTCTATTCCCTTTAAACAAGAAGTCCTGCTGTATGAGAAATGTGTTCTGGGGCTCCGTTAAACAAGCAACATACAAATCATGAAAATCAGGATCACCATCGTACTGTTCTTTAACCATTTCAAAGCCAATCATCCTAGTTTCAAGTATAGCTAACAGGTTATGTCTCCTACTTAATGCATCAACTATCACATTGGTCTTCTTGTTTTATACTTAGTTGAAAAATTAAAGGTTTGCAAGAACTCAACCCATCTAGCATGCCTAGGACTAAACTTGTTCTGTCCATGGATATTCTTTAAAGATTCATGATCAGTATATATTATGAATGGCTGCATATTCAGATAATGTGACCAGTTCTCTAAAGCTCTAATCATAGCAAAGAATTCCTTATCATATGTAGAGTAGTTAAGCCTGGATTTATTTAGTTTTTCACTAAAGAATGCTACGGGTCTCCCTTCCTGTATCAAGACAGCACCTATCCCAGTCCCACATGCATCACATTCAACCTCAAAGGGCTTAGAAAAGTTAGGCAACTTCAGAACAGGGGCCCTGCACATGATTTCTTCGATTAACTCAAAGGCTTTTTGGGCTTCGTCCAACTAAAGGTGCCTTTCTTTGTACACTCATTGATGGGGGCCATGATAGCACTAAAATTCTTAATAAACCTCCTATAAAAGGATGCAAGGCCATGGAAGGACCTAACCTGTGTAACAGAGGTGGGTGTAAGCCAACTTTTAATAGCTTCTACCTTAGATTGGTCTACTTTCACTCCATCCTTGCCTATAATGAACCCAAGGAATCCTACTTCTTGCATAAGGAAGCTACATTTCTCTAATTTCCCATATAGCTTCTATTTCCTCAACACTTCAAACAATTGCTTAAGATGATCTAAATGTTCTGTTAATGCTCTGCTGTAAATCAGAATATCATCAAGGTGAACCACTATGAATTTTCCTAAGAAACGTCTTAGCACTTCATTCATCAACCTCATGAAGGTGCTTGGTGCTCCTGTTAAACCAAATGGCATGACTAACCATTCATACAACCCATACTTAGTCTTAAAGGCAGTCTTCCACTCATCCCCCTCCTTCATTCTTATTTGATGGTAACAACTTCTCAAATCTACCTTACTGAACCAGTGTGCACAAGCTAATTCATCAAGCATATCATCAATTCTTGGAATAGAAAACCTATACGTGATGGTGATATTGTTGACACTCCTACTGTCTACACACATTCTCCAGGTTCCATCCTTTTTAGGCACAAGGAGAGTAGGTACAACACAAGGGTAAGACTTCCCCTCACATACCCTCTTTGTAAAAGCTCTTCAACTTGCCTCTGTAACTCCTTAGTTTCTGTGGGGTTGGTTCTGTATGCTTGCTTATTAGGTAGGGCTGCTCCAGGTATGAGGTCTATTTGGTGTTCTATCCCTCTAATGGATGGCAAACCCTTAGGCAAATCCTCAGGAAATACATCTGCATACTGCAGTAACAGGGGTTTCACCTCAGATGGTATCTCTGTATTCTGTTCTATTTCCTTAGTAAACAGCACATAAATCTCATTCTTATTCTTAAGCTTCTTCTCACATACCTTCCTGCTCATCAAATGTACTGGTTTCCTCACAGGTGGTGGTATGGCTTTATGAGGTGGTAAAGGAATCAGGTCTTTCAACTTCCCATCATGCTTGACTGTGTATGTGTTCGTGAACCCATTGTGTATGCTCTTCCTATCATATTGCCAAGGTCTTCCCAAAAGCACATGACAGGCACTTATCTCCAAAACATCACATAACACCCTATCTTTGTATGATCCTATGACAAATCCCACTAGCATCGTTATCTAACCATTTGAGCTTATAAGGGTGGGGGTGAGGTCTGGTCTTGAGGTTCAGGTCAGTCACTAAATCAAGGCTAACACAATTAGATTCACTTCCACCATCAAATAATAAATCACACACTTTGTCTCCAATTTTGCACTTAGTCTGAAACTTAGATTATGTCAATTAGAAGTTGAATTGAATGTTAAAAACTATCACAATGACTAATTAGAGATCACCTTTATTCAGACTAACAATTGCATGTAATCTGAATACAAAGTTTGGAACGATTTTACCAATTTTTCGTGTGCGCTGAGAACTCAGTCTTCTCTGATACTCCAGTGGGATTTTTTTCTTCGTCTTCTTCAATAATGGTGTCTTGTGCCCTCTTGTCACTTACGCTCTGATACCAATTTGCACCAAGATTGTGTCTTTCAGATTCACAAACTTGCATACAATCATCCCCTTTACTTGGGGACAGATTGCTTGACTCTTCCACACACTTATGATCTCCAAAACTACCCAAGAAACCCATTCTTGGTTCTCAGGCCAACCTGTGGTCTCCCTTCTCCGGCTTCACTCACCTTTTAGGATGTTCCCACGCCCTCCTCGTTGAGTTTCACTCACTAGGTAGAAAGGTTACACAACAGATTGTTCCACAATCTATTGCTCAGGAGCGTTCTACACTCTCTTTGTTCCAATTGATTGAATGAATACACACAAACACACAAGGAAGAATGGAAGAGAGAATCTCAGCTATGCACTTTGAATTGAATGAATGAAGATGAAAATCTGATTAATCACTAATGAATGAATGATTACACGAGGCCTATAGGTCTATTTATAGTTTCCTACACTCTAACGGCTAGTTTACACACGTGACTAGCACAAGTCAATTAAAAACAGAAAAAACAGAAATCAGCCTAAGTATTGGAAGGCTTGTTCGTATTAATTAGTTGACTAGGGTACCTTGGGCTGCACTTTCAGAGCTCTGTGGTTATCACCAGGAGGGTCCTGGGCCCTTGATGTCTAGGCCCACGTGTAAAGATGACATTCTTGGGCTGACTCATCTCTGGACTCGTAGGGTCAATTCTCAGGCACAGGTGCATGGTGGTCTGGTCGCCAGGATGCTACTGGTCAGTAGCCTTGATGTTCTGATACAAATGTATCAAGTGATCAAGACCATGCAAACAACCTACAAGCACAAAACAGTGGTTCTGACTTGACATCTACGCCAAATACACATGGAAGACAGAAGCAAGCCAAGGATACTATCCAAGGGTTGGGTATGAACCCAAGATCATGTATTGGGTGCATAGAAGAAAAGCCAACACTAAAGAATAGCATCATAGGCATGAAACACCAAACAGACAACAGAATCCAAGGAGCAGAACGATCTGGCAACCAGCGAACCTTGCTGAACCTCCTGAGCGCAGACCCGCATCACCTAGACCCTGATCAAGGTTGGGATGTCATCTTTGCACATGGGCCAAGCCATCAAGGGCCCAGAATCTCACTTATATTCCACGTGGCATCCTAGAGGCTGAGTGAAAGGAGGGCTGTCTGATAGATTTTCCAGATCAGAATTTACTTAAGTATTTTTTTTCTTCTGTTTTATGTTTAGGCGCCTTGTAATCAGCACGTGTTTCTTTAATTAGGCGTGTAATTAGAATATAGCCGTTAACGTAGTTGAGGAATCTATATAAAGATAATCTCACCCATGTAATAAACAGCGTAGATCATACATTTTCACGTATCATTGATTCAATACAATTGAGGTATTTCAGAAAAGTGTTTTCTGTTTTCCTTCTTCGAAGTTGACGGTGACGTCATCAAAGTTATAAAGAGTATCCTTTGATCCTTGTGGATTTAAGGGTTGTGGAGAAACCTTGATACTGCAAGGAATCCGTGTGTGCATAGCCTGGAAGGCATTGTACGTTTATCGCTGTTATAAGTACATTGACATAGGCGCTGATCACCTACATTAGAAAACCAAGAAAGGATTTCTTGGTTCTGTTTGTGGTTGTTGAGTGTTTTGTTGATCATCATTTGTAGTTCATGTGTGTAATCAATCAAGGCTTCCATAAACGTTAATCTCTGCATTACCAAGGCCTTAAACAGCCCTGGTTTTGCATCAAATTGGTAATCAAAGCCAATTCACGAATGGGACAAAGGTAGTATAGAAACCGGGTATTCAAGAACATTGTCAGTTGTTCTGGGAATTTCAGAGGAAGAGGGTTGCAGGGCGATTGTCATGCGACAACATTGCAGAATCCTTCAGCATTGTTCATACGATATTCAGGGAGTATTTCCTTCTATTCTGATTTCATTTTTGTCATTCATTTTAAGATTTTCATTCAATTTAGTCACACGATTCACACCAGTGCACAAGTTATTATCTGGTATTGCGATTATGCGATTCTTGTTTTTGTTAAAATTGATTGTTGCTGGAAATTTCTGTGGTGGTTGTTGTTTGTTTGTTGCATTGAGACCATGGACCATGAGGAAAGATTTGGTATGTTATAGGATGGTATGCATAGATTGATTATTCACTTGGGATTAGATAATCAAGTCAACAGACCACAAAACCTTAATCCTCGACCCTACGAAGATAGAACCATTAAGATCGATATTTCTTACTTTGATGGCCTTACCCATGATCCGGAACGTTACCTAGATTGGGAAAGTAGGATGGACCAATACTTTGAATTCAAAGGCACACCACCAGACCAGCAATTCAAGGTAGCCAAAGTGAAATGACGAAGGTTGCTTCAACCTGGTTAGAAGGAGTACAGAGACTGAGACTTAGGGAGGGAAGGGGTAGAATTCACACGTGGGATAAACTCAAGAAGCACATGAAGAGGAAGTATGTACCCCCAACCTATAGATAGCAGCTGTATGTTCAGTATGGCACCTTGAAGCAAGGAAATAGGTCTGTACAAGAGTATATTCAAGAGTGGGAGAAGCTCACTGTGGTATGTAATGTCAATGATGATGAGGAATTGAGAGTGGGTAAGTTCTTGGCAGGACTGAGAGAAGAAATCAGGGGCAAAATGATTAACACACCTCACCTCACCATACACACAGCAGGATTGATGGCCATAGATATTGAGAAGCATATGAGCAAAACAGCCACTTCCTATAGTAGAGCCACTAGGGTCTACACTCCTAAGAACACTAACACCACAACAGCACCTAAGAGAGATGCACAACCAGACCTACCCAAGCCTAGCACTGTGAGGATGGTAGCACCTTCAAAAGATGTGGTATGCTTTAAATGCAATGGCAGGGGACACTACAAGAAGGATTTCCCAAATGCTAGAGCCTTCGTCATGTAGGAATGGGATGAGATTAGGCAAGACACTAGACTTAAGAAGATATTGGTGTCCAAGAATGGGCAGGAAGAAGAGATATACCCACCCAACCTTAGTGATGATGATGGTACATACGTAGAGGACGAGGATGGGAGAATGCATAGGTTTGAGGGGGACACTGAGGATGAGGAGGAGGAAGACCTAGCAAGGATTATGCCAGAGGAAGAGCAGTACAACTTGATCATTAGGAGGAGCTTCCACACAACACCTAGATCAAAAAAATCAGATCAGAGGGAGAACATCTTCCAATCCAAGTGCAGGATACAGGGGAGGGTATGTGACCTGATTATAGATGGTGGGAGTGAATCCAACTGTGTGAGCAAGCAACTAGTAAGTGAGTTGAACTTAGAAACCAAGCCTCACCCTCACCCATACAAAATGAAATGGCTGGACAACAAAGCAAGTGGGTCAGTGAACAAGAAATGCTTAGTGAGTTTGACCTTAGGTACCTACACTAATGATGTGTTGTGTGATGTGCTTGAGATGGATGCATGCCACATACAGCTAGGAAGGCCATGGCAGTATGACAGGAGAACCGCACATAATGGCTACATTAATACCTACATTCTTACCCATGATGGGAAAAGAAAAGAGTTAGTGCCCTTACCTCCACACAAAACCATTCCACCTAAGGCACCTAAGCAGCCCATACATTTGATGACCAGGAAGGAGTGTGATAAGAAGATTAAGGGGAAGGAAGGGTTGTACATGTTGTTCACTAAGGAGGTCAGTAGCCCCACACCAATACCAACTGAGTTGATAGACCTCATAGATCAGTACAAGGATGTCTTTCCTAAGGAGTTACCACCTGGGTTGCCACCTGTGAGGGGGATTGAACACCAGATTGATCTTGTACCAGGGGCTAGCTTACCAAACAAGCCTGCATATAGGACTAATCCCATGGAGACTAAGGAGTTGCAGAGGCAAGTAGAGGAGCTGATGCAGAGGGGATATGTGAGGGAGAGTTTGAGCCCTTGTGTAGTACCTACCCTACTTGTGCCAAAGAAGGATGGCACATAGAGAATGTGCATTGACAGCAGGAGTGTGAACAACATAACCATCAAATATAGGTTCCCTATACCAAGAATAGATGACTTGTTAGATGAATTAGCTGGCTCCCAATGGTTTAGTAAGGTGGACTTAAGGAGTGGATACCACCAAATCAGAATGAATGAGGGAGATGAGTGGAAAACAGCTTTTAAAACCAAGTATGGTCTGTGTGAGTGGCTTGTGATGCCCTTTGGTTTAACTGGAGCCCCTAGCACCTTCATGAGACTTATGAATGAAGTCTTAAGACCATTCTTAGGTAACTTTATAGTTGTTTGCCTTGATGACATACTCATCTATAGCAGGGGAATAACAGAGCATTTAGACCACCTTCAGCAGCTGTTTGATGTGTTGAGGAAGCAGAGGTTGTATGGTAAATTAGAGAAATGCAGCTTCTTTTTGCCTGAGGTAAATTTCTTAGGGTACATAATAGGCAAAACAGGGGTGATAGTAGACCCAAGCAAAGTGCAAGCTATTAAGGATTGGCCTGTACCTACTACACTGACACAAATTAGGTCTTTTCATAGCCTAACTTCATTCTACAGGAGATTCATTAAGAACTTCAGCACCATCATGACACCCATCACTGAATGCACTAAGAAGGGAAAATGTGAGAGGGACTATATAGGCCCAGCAGGCCTTTGACAACATCAAGGACCTTATGTGCAGGGCACCCATACTAAAGCTACCTGACTTCACAAAACCTTTTGAATTAGAGTGTGATGCTTGTGGAACAGGGATTGGAGCTGTGCTTGTGCAAGAGGGTAGACCTGTAGCATACTTTAGCGAAAAACTTAACCAAAGCAGACTTAATTACTCCACTTATGACAAAGAGTTCTATGCTATCATAAGAGCTCTTGAGCATTGGTCACATTATTTGAGGATCAGCCCTTTGTGTTGCACACTGACCATGAATCTTTGAAACATATTAATAGCCAACACAAATTAAGTAGGAGACATGCAAGATGGGTTGAATTTATGCAAAGTTTTGATTTTTCAATAAGACATAAAACAGGAAAGACAAATGTGATTGCTTATGCTTTGAACAGGAAGTATAACCTGCTTGGGATAGTTGGCTCCAGAATTATCGGGTTTGAGATGCTTAAGGAGCAATATTCCACTTGTCCTGATTTTTCTGAAGTATATCAAAAGTGCCAGACCATACCACAGAGGTTATTTAGCATAAAACAGGGGTTTTTGTTCAGTGGAAACAAACTATGCATACCACAGTCACCTTTGAGGTTAGTGCTTGTGAAAGAAATCCATGAAAGAAGTTTGGGAGGGCATTTTGGGATACAAAAGACCCTTAATATGCTGGCCAAACACTTCTACTGGCCTAGGATGCTAGGAATAGTAGGAAAGCATGTGCTGAAACATGAGACTTGTCTCAAAGCTAAGGTGACTTTTCATAAAGGGGAATACCTACGTCTACCTATACCACATAGACCTTGGGAACATGTCAGCATGGATTCCATGATGGCCTTACCTAAAACCAGGAAGGGCAAGGACTCAATTATGGTGGTTGTGGATAGATTCTCTAAAATGGCACACTTTGTTTCTTGCACAAAAGTTAATGATGCACAGGGTATAGCTAGATTGTATTTTTCTGAAATTGTTAGACTTCATGGCATACCTAAGACCATAGTTTCTGATCGAGATAGTAAGTTCTTGAGTTATTTTTGGAAAAGTTTGTGAAAAATGTTAGGTACAAAGTTGTTGTTTAGTACTGCATATCACCCACAGACTGATGACCAAACAGAGGTCACTAATAGGACCTTGGGCACCCTTCTTAGGGTCTTGGTTAGTAAGAACTTAAGGGATTGGGACATGAAATTGTGTCATGCTGAATTTGCATACAATAGCAGCCCAAGTCATGCAACTAAGCATTCACCCTTTGAGTGTGTATATGGTACTAACCCATTGCTACCTGTATCTATGATTGATTTACCCTGTTCGGATGAAATAAATGCAGATGCAGCAGCCCAAATACAGAGCATGGAGGCTTTACACAAAGAGGTTCAGAGGAACATTGAAGAGGCTAGTAGGAAGTACAAGCTGCAAGCTGACAAGCATCACAAATCAAAGCAGCCTATCAAGGAAGGTGATCTTGTTTGGGTCCACATCAGAAAAGAAAGATTTCCTCACTTGAGAAAGAACAAGCTCATGGCAAGAGCCATAGGTCCATTCAAGGTTCTGCAAAAGTATGGCCCTAATGCATTCAAGATTGAACTACCAGAAGAATACAACATCTCCTCCACCTTCAATATAGGAGATCTGACCTTATATGAGCCTGTTCTAGAATTGGGGACAATTCTTCCCCAAGAGGGAGGAGTTGATACAAATGTATCAAGTGATCAAGACCATGCAAACAACCTACAAGCACAAAACAATGGTTCTAACTTGACATCTACGCCAAATACACATGGAAGACAGAAGCAAGCCAAGGATACTATCCAAGGGTTGGGTATGAACCCAAGATCACGTATTGGGTGCATAGAAGCAAAGCCAACACCAAAGAATAGCATCATAGGCATGAAACACCAAACAGACAGCAGAATCCAAGGAGCAGAACGATCTGGCAACCAGCGGACCTTGCTGAACATCCTGAGCGCAGACCTGCATCACCCAGACCCTGATCAAGGTTGGGATGTCATCTTTGCACATGGGCCAAGCCATCAAGGGCCCAGAATCTCACTTATAGTCCACGTGGCATTCTAGAGGCTGAGTGAAAGGAGGGCTGTCTGATAGATTTTCCAGATCAGAATTTACTTAAGTATTTTTGTCTTCTGTTTTATGTTTAGGCGCCTTGTAATCAGCACGTGTTTCTTTAACTAGGCGTGTAATTAGAATATAGCCGTTAAGGTAGTTGAGGAATCTATATAAAGAGAGTCTCACCCATGTAATAAACAGCGTAGATCATACATTTTCGTGTTTCATTGATTCAATACAATAGAGGTATTTCAGAAAAGTGTTTTCTGTTTTCCTTCTTCGAAGTTGACGGTGACTTCATCAAAGGTATACAGAGTATCCTTTGATCCTTGTGGATTCAAGGGTTGTGGAGAAACCTTGATAGTGCAAGGAATTCGTGTGTGCATAGCATGGAAGGCATTGTACGTTTATTGCTGTTATACGTACATTGACATAGGCCCTGATCACCTACATCAGAAAACCAAGAAAGGATTTCTTAGTTCTGTTTGTGGTTGTTGAGTGTTCAGTTGATCATCATTTGTAGGACCTGTGTGTGTAATCAATCAAGACTTCCGCTAAACGTTAATCTCTGCATCATCAAGGCCTTAAATAGCCCTGGTTTTGCATCATGTTCTGAGAGCTGCCTGAGTGTTCTGTGTGATCTCTTGGCTTCTTGTATACCGTCTGGGCTGGAGTAGCTTGATCATGGCATGAATCATTGTTTTCTCATGCTCAAGGCTTGGATGCTTGATACATTCCATGCTATGCCCTTGAACAGAATCAGTAGGATCAGTTTGAAGGTCCTCTGTGCTTGGACCATGTTCTGAGTGGGGTGAACATGGTTCAAAACATGTCTTATGATAAGCAAGACATGTTCTCGATTTCGGTTTGGTTTTGTTTCCCTAAGCTTGATGTGTCTTATTAGGGTGAGTCTAGTCCTAGGAAGTTAGGAGGAATGCTAGCCCCAATAATTTGTGTTGATAATGCAACCCTTAATTTTGTCAAACCAATGTTTGCTGGAGTGCTGATAGATGTGAAGATCAATGAGGCTTTCCAGATGAAATTTCTTTCACGGATGTGAATGATGACCTAATAACTCAACAGGTGTGTATGATTAGAAGCCTATTTTATGTAAATAATGCTCTCAATTTGGTCATGTTCAAGTGAATTGTAAACAAGCTGATCCACAAGTCCAACAAGTTCCCCCTACTATTGTTGTTCTTATTCTTAAAGTGACTCTTTTAGTAGATGAGGAGGGGTTCCAAGAGGTTAGGACTAGATTCAGGAGAGAGGTAAATCCAAACCCTGTTCCAAGTCCGAAGGTTCTAGAACAAGGGGCTACTGTAGTATAGACTTCTAATAGGTTTGAAGTTTTGGAGGGGGGAGGTTGCTAATGACGTGCTGGGGGCGTTACCCCATCAATGTAATGAATACTATCATTTCTTGGAATGTGAGGAGGCACAATAAAGTCATGAAACAGAGAGAGGTCGAACATACTCTTTCTGCATAATGTTGGTATTTTGGCCTCTTTAAAACTAAGATAAAGAGGCAAGGCTTAGGGCCTCTTTATCAAAGATTATGCTATGTTTGGTGTATTACTACTAACCTTTCTTAGCACAATAGAAGTAGAATAATTGTGGGTTGGAAACAAGACCAGTTTCAGGTGGATATTAAGGTGTGCACTAGTCAATTAATATACATCTATGTGATTCTTAAAATGGGGGATCCTTTCTTTTGTAACTTATATATATGGTGCCACTAATAAAAACATGACATTGCATTTGTTTCCTCAATTGGAGAACATCTCTATGGAGGTGGATAAACCTTGGGTTGTGTTGGGTGATTTCGATTGCTTAGAAAACCTTAATGAAAGAATAGGGCAGACTGTTAGGTTGCAGGAGGTTATGCCTTTGAGATCTTGTATGCAAGACTGTGGCTGGAAGGACATGAAGTTTTCAGGAAGATTCTTTACTTGGAACACAAACAATGTGGTGAGAGGAGGGTCTTTAGTAAAATTGATAGAATTCTTTGTAATGAGAGTTGGAATAACTTTTAGCCTAGAGCTAAAGCATTGTTTCTCCCTAAGAGAACTTTTGATCACTCCCCTATGGTCATTCAATTCTTCAATTCTGTAAAGAGGCTATTGTGTTCAAGTTTTGTTTCTAGGCTCAACGTGAGAATTTTATTATTGTTGTTAAAAAGTAGTAATGCTGTGTTGTGGATGGAACCATCAGTTTTCAGATTCAATTGAAGTTAAATGCTTTAAAGAAGCATCTGAAGGCTGAATTTAATTGAGGTCCTATAAAAGCCAATATGGATTCAATTAAAGTGGAGTTGCAGAATGCTTAGGCAGATCTTCATGCTAGTTGTGATGATCCTCAGTTTGCTTCCCTTTAAGTTGAGGCTACTGTTAAATTTAAGCAAGCTAAAGAGGAGTATTATTCATACATTCAACAGCTATCCAAGTTGCAATGGGTGAAGTATGGTGATGAAAACAATAAAATCTTCATCAGAGTTTAAAGCAGAGAAGAATTTCTATTTGTATTAATGTGCTGCATATGGATGGGTGTGTGGTCAATGATATAGCTCAAATCCTTCAAGCTTCCAATGCTTTCTATTTTGATATGTTATGTTGTGAAATGGCTAACAGGAGGAAAATTAACATGAGAGTGATTCATGCAGGGACTGTGTTGAATGATGATCTAAGATCTCAATCGAACCTATCTTTTTTTACTGATGAGATCAAGAGAGCTTTATGGAGTATCCCTTATGGTAAAGCCTTGGATCTGGATGGTTATAATAGCAAATTTTACAAGACAACATGACCTATTGTAGGAAATGACATTATTACTGCAATTCAACAGTTCTTTGTGACTAGGTAACTCTTGAAAGTATGGAATACATCTGCACTCTAGTGCCTAAAGTTTCCTACCCTACTGAACCTGGAGATTAAGTTATAGCTTGTGTTCATAATTTGTATAAGTGCGTCTCTTAGCTCATCTGCTCCAAGCTAACCAATTTGTTAAATCACTTAATTAGTCAGAATCAAGGGGCGTTTGTGGCTGGTTGAAGC
>NC_080061.1:19837327-19867327 GCF_026212465.1 Amaranthus tricolor
TAGAATTTTTCTAACTTGTTCATCGGTGGGAATATGTCTTCCAAGAGAGACAAGTTCATTTGTGATGTTAGTGAATCTTGTAAACATCTCTTGGATGCTTTCTCTAGGTTCCATTACGAACCGTTCATATTTAGACATCAATAAGTCAATCTTGGAGCAGTTCACTTCACTTGTTCTCTCGTGAGTAACTTCCAGCATATCCCAAATCTGCTTGGCAGATTTGCAACCCATAATGCGATTATGTTTGTTTGGTCCAAGACCACAGTGAAGTAATTTGATGGCAAGAGCATTCATCTCCATTTTATGAAAATTTTCCTTTTCATATTCAGATATCGGTTTAGGAATTATTTTGTTATTAGAGTTAGTAATAGTTACCTCAAAATCTCTAATTTCGATAACCCTCCAAACCTGATAATTTTCGGCTTTGATGAAGATTTCCATCCTATTCTTCCAATACGTATAGAATTTTCCATCGAACATAGGTGGCTTTTGAGTAGAGTACCCTTCTTCCATTCGTTCATTCATTATCAACATCTCTAAAACTAGGATATTGCTCTCAGGGTTTCCTGATCAAATGAGGAACAGAGCTCCGATACCAATTGTAGAAACTGTTAGAGATGGTGAACGACAAAGAGAGGGGGGTGAATTGTTGTTTTAATAAGTTTAAGTATTTTAGCCCTGTTTTTGCGGTATTAGATTTAGGAATTAAAACTCAAACTTAATGCGAAAAAGTAAAAGAGATAACACAATTAAGAGACAACACAATTTTACGTGGAAACCTTCTAGGCCTAAATAGAAGGAAAAACCACGACCCCTCGGGATTTCAAAATTCTCAATATGTTTTAGGCAATTTGTTACAATTACATAAAACTAATACACATATAACTAGGCCAACTTCTCTTTCTCTTTCTCTTTCTCTTGCTTCACTCAAATCTTCTCTCTTCTCTAGCTTTACTAGAAGCTCTCTAATTCTCTAGCTTCACTCGAAGCTCTCTAACTCTCTAGCTTTACTAGAAGCTCTCTAATTCTCCCCTAGACTTACCCAAGTCTAGTAACAACAATTCTCTCAAAAACCCATTACAAAGGATAAATTCCTAAAGCTAAAATTAAAGAGTTGCACAAGAAATTATTATAAATTAATTGGCAATTTTGGAACAAAAATATTTGTTGTTTTATTTTAATCTCACGTATGGACTCTTAGGCTCATTTTTTCAGTTGAAAACAAGTCCACTTTATATAGGAGCTCAAATAGCTAGTAAAAAGGGAATAACTACCCATTACATTCTTATTCCTAAGATTAAGGAGAATAAAATGGATCTTAAATCTTAAGAGGAAAAACCGACGGTTTAGTCCCTTATTCTTATTCTCATAACAAAAGAGAAATAAGTGGAAGCTTGATGTTCAAGTTAAAAGCCACAGTTTATTTTTTCTAAGAATAGGCAAGGTAATTTTTCACTTAATTAGATCCAAAATACAAGCCTATTTTTAAGGAGAAAAATAAGGTGAGAAATATTCCACTCTTAGAAGTGTACAGTTATTTTAAGGTGGTTTTAAAAAAATATTTTTTCAATTAACTTATTAAATAAATAATGCAACAAATTAATTTTAACTAATACATCAACTAAAAAATCAGAAAATATAATTAACAGAATTTCAAGCTGACGTAAATTCTCCAGGCTCCAGTATTGGAATAGAGCACTATCTCCATTTTCCAGTAATGTCAGATCATCAAACTTGGGAACAGTAGACCTCCTGTCTACATTTGACATCCTAAGTGATTTACCTTACTAACTTCCTTGGATACATCTAACAAGTACAACTTTCATAGACTAAGTCATAGGCACTATCAACAATCTCTATCAAGACCGAATATCGACCTGCATACAATCTCTGAAATACATTCGTTTATATAAAGTGTAGTCATCATGAAAACCTAACAGAGCCAACAGAACGTGCTTTCTATAGCTCCTTTGAAATCTCCGTCTACAATTTTAGGTCAAAAGATTAGATAATTTAATTGTAATACCCCTTAAAAAATTAACCATTTTCTTTTAAGGTTAAAAGATATAAAAAATGACAAAAGTAATTATATTTTATGATTAGAAGTATAATTTTTCAAATGTGTTTCTTAAGTCATTAATATTTGAATTATAAAGAATAAAAAAATAAAAAGATAAAATAAAAGGGAAAAAGAAAAGATTTTTTTAAACATACAAAAAGTACATAAGAAAAAAAATAAAAGGTAAAATAAGAAAACATAAAGGAAAGAAAAAAAAAGAAAGGGTTTTTAGTTTTTAAAGAATCACGTGAATAAGAAAGAAAGAAGAGAGAGAGAGAGAGTTGTTGGAAGTAAGACAAATAATAGTACAGGTTAGCAATCCATGCATTCCTTAACATCAGCCAACAATCAAGATCAGAGTATAAAGAAGCACAAACTCAATTAGAGAGTTAGTTATAACAAACTAACTGATTGTAACAGAAAATAGTTCTTGATTTACCCTTAGCTTCTGTACATAAACATCTTGTATATATTAGCTTTCTTTTCCATTCAGTGTATGATATGAATTCTAATCAATAATAAAGAAGTGAATCATTAAGAGTGAATTGTATCTTGTTCTTGCATTTCTCTGTGTTCAACATGGTATTAGACAATTAGGTTTATTCTTGTACTTGTGCATTTTTCTCTTCTTTTCCTTCCGCATTCATCTGTTCTTGTTTTCTCATGGCTACCACCACCATTGAACCCACCAACAACCCTGCTTAGCATCTATTATCTACATCCTTCTGATGTAGGACACAAAATTATTACCTCTGTGTTCAATGGCTCTGGTTACAGTGATTGGAGAAGAGCCAATTTACTTGCCCTATCAGCCAAAAACAAACTTACTTTCGTTGACGGTAGAACTCTTAAACCCTCCAAAGATTCCTCTGATCTTCCTGCTTGGAAAAGAGTGAATGATGTTGTTATTGACTAGTTCTTATCTTCTCTTGAACCCAGCATTGCTAAGAGTGTTCAATGGCACAAAATATCCAAGGAAATATGGGATGAACTTCATGATCATTATGGGCATTCTTCTAGTGTCCAATTGTATTGTCTTCAAGAAGAGCTTGGGCAATTAGTTTAAGATCCTTCCATGTCTATTGTTGAGTTTTATACCAGATTTAAAACCATATGAGATAAAGTTGATCATCTTAATCCTTTACCCACTTGCTCTTGTGAAGAGTGTTCTTGTAATCTCACCTAAAAGTTCTACAACATCCAGCAACATCAACGTTTAACTCAATTTCTTATGAAATTAGATTCAACATACACCCAGGTTTGAAGTACCATCCTCATGATGCCTGAGTTACCCACCATTGCTCAAGCTTACCAAATTCTTGACCAAGAACAAAGGCACCAGAATCTCAGCAAACTTTATGACTCTCATCAAGAGTCTTTGGCTTTTGATGCTGATAGGAAGCCCTACTTTAACAGGTATAAACCTCCTCATTGAACAGATAAACCCAAAACCTCTGGCACTAAACGTCCTGGTTCATATTATTGTGAAAATTGCAAGGTTTATGGGCTCAGTCTTAAACGTTGATGGAAGGTGCATGGGTATCCACCCAATCTCAAGCCTAATACTTGGAGGAGGCAGCATGGTGCTGCCCCTATTGCTCAAGGGAACACAAATTCAGAGGATGATAGTCCCATCACCACCAAACTCACTAACAGTCAATACAAACAACTTCTAAACATCCTTAATAAGGAAACAAACACTTCTTCTGACAATAACACTGCCCTCTTAGCAGGTATTTCTTGTTGCACTACACATTCTAACAAGTCTTGGATTCTTGATAATGGTGCCTCTGACCACATGACACATGATTTGCATCTATTTCACTCATATACGACTGTTCGTAGCACATATCATGTTATTACAA
The DNA here is from genome assembly GCF_026212465.1 of Amaranthus tricolor. NCBI lineage: Eukaryota > Viridiplantae > Streptophyta > Magnoliopsida > Caryophyllales > Amaranthaceae > Amaranthus > Amaranthus tricolor. The sequence goes on from NC_080061.1 coordinate 19,841,252, forward strand.
TCCCAGATGGTAAGAAAGTCAATGTTGAATGTATTGGCACCGTCTTGCTCCATAATGTTGTTGTTCTAAAAGAAGTCCTATACGTCCCTGACTTTCATTATAATTTCATTTCTCTTAGTAAACTTTGCCAAGACTTATCATGCAAAGTTTTATTCACTTCTTCTGCTTGTTTTGATCTGGACAACTTGACCCTGTCTCCATGGCTTCTTTGTAAAATTGATCATGGTCTTTATCACATTGCTACAAAAAGTGCATTCCTCCTCTACTCATGCAAAAGATTGCAAGACTACATCTCTGCCATCTGCTCTTAGCAACCAATTTTATCACAAGATTGATCAATGTAATTCTGCTAATAGTAATAATAATGTTTGTAATACAAAATTGTGGCATCTTAGATTAGGGCATATGCCTATATCTCAAATAAAAACATTGTTTTCTTCCTCTTTGCAGGAATCTCATGATAATTCTTTTATATGCACTACTTGTCCCATGGCTAAACAAACCCGATCCTCCTTCCCTCATAGACACCTTCTTGAAATTGCATGTGCCTTATCTTTTCAATCCAATTTCCTATTTCTTTTTGGGGAGATTGTTTACAATGTGCTACTTTCCTTATCAATAGAACACCTACTCAAACATTAGGTAGTCTCACACCCGATGAGAAATTATATAACAAACTTCCTGACTACTCTATCCTAAGAGCTTTTGGTTGCCTTTCCTATGTCTTCACTCTCAAACAAGGGAGATCTAAATTTTCTCCTAGGGCCACTTTCTGTGTTTTCATAGGGTATTCCCCTCATCAAAAGGGATACAAAGTCTATGATCCAGATACCAAAACTGTTTTTCTGTCTCGTGATGTTACTTTCTTTGAGAGACACTTTCCCTATCACCATCATCAACATACTCCCTCTTCCAAATCTATTCCACAGTTCTTTCTGCCTGCCCCACCTCTGAACCACATCTCCATGATTATTCTGATATTTTACTTCCCTTTTCTGATTCTTTTCACCCTCGTCATGCACCATCTGTCCCTACACCCATTTCCCATCCTTCTTCCTCACCTGCTCCCCCAGCTCCTCTTCCCCTTTCACCTAGTAGCACCCCTTCCGTACCCACCTCTCCAATTCCTCTTAGAAGATCTCAAAGATCCTCCAAACCACCTGTGCATTTAAAAGACTATCAGTGTCATTTTGCTGTTTTTGATCATTGGTGCAATCTTGTTTCTTTTCTGAACCTACCTCCTATGCTGAAGCTACACAACATCCTCATTGGGTTGTAGCTATGACTACAGAACTCAATGCTCTAGCCTCGAATAGCATATGGTCTCTTTTTGATCTCCCTAAGGGTAAGAAAGCTACAGGGCGCAAATGGGTCTTCAAAACCAAGCTCAAATCTGATAGTACGTTTGAATGGTATAAGGCTAGACTTCTTTTGGCTTCAACAAAAATATGGTGTTGACTTTGAAGAAAATTTTTCTCCTGTTGTCAAAATGATAACTATTCGTTGTATGCTTGCTATTGCTGCTCATCATCATTGGTGTATTTATCAATTAGATGTGAATAAGGCCTTCTTACATGGCGACCTTAAAGAGGAAGTCTATATGAAGGTCCCTAAAGGTCTTCATGCTCCACACAATCAAGTTTGTAAGCTTCACAAATCTCTTTTTAGTCTAAAACAAGCTTCTCGTCAATGGTTTGCCAAGCGTGTTCATGCCTTACAACAACATAATTTTCAGTAGTCTAAGTATGATTATTCATTGTTCATCAAGAAAGAAGACACTACATTACCATCATGGTAGTTTATGTAGATGACATTCTCATCACTCATCACTGGTACTAATCTCACCGCTATTTCCTCCTTTAAAGAACATCTGCATTCTACCTTCGGTATTAAGGATCTTGGATCCTTACACTTTTTCTTGGACATGGAAGCAAGTTATAGTACCAAGGGTATCATTCTCACCCAACAAAAGTTCACTAAAGAGTTGCTGACAGATAGTGGCTTCACTGATTTCAAAAAGGTGCTCACACCTCTTCCTGTCAACATCAAACTCTCTGCCTTTGAAGGGACACCCCTCTCTAATCCCTCTCAATAAAGGAGCTAGTAGGCAAGTTAAATTTCCTTATAAATACTAGACCTGACATCTCTTATTCTGTACAAGAATCAAGATCAGAGTATAAAGAAGCACAAACTCAGTTAGAGAGTTAGTTATAACAAACTAACTGATTGTAATAGAAAATAGTTCTTGATTTACTCTTAGCTTTTGTACATAAACATCTTGTATGATATGAATTCTAATCAATAATAAAAAAGTGAATCATTAAGAGTGAATTGTATCTTGTCCTTTCATTTCTCTGTGTTCAACAAGAGTAAAGAAAAGAAACAGGAACATTAGAAGAAGAAGATCAGAGGAAGAAGGAAGGAAGAGAATTTAAGAAGGTACGATCTTCTTCCACCATGTATTCCAGGTAGGTCCTTCTTCTTCTTCTTGTTCTTCTTCTTCTTCTTCTTCTTCTTCTTCTTCTTCTTCTTCTTCCCCTTATTCCATATCTTCCTATACAAGGGTGAAATTAAGATTTCACAAAATTGAAATTAGGTTTTTTTTGGTTTGTTACCAATTCTTAAACAGGGAGGGAAGAATTGTGTGTCTAGGGTTTAGAAACTGGCTCAATTTATAGGAAAATTCTTTGTTTAATTTAGGAAGGAATGTTATTGATTGAGGAAATTTTGGTAAAAAAATTTCTAAATAGTATAATTAGGGATATTGATGGTCATTAATAAGATTTGCAACAATTGGTTTTCAAATTCAAAATATTTTAGTTTAATTTAATTTAATTTATTGATTTATTTATTTTTTCTGAAAATTTTGGAGTATTACACATTCTATTATTCCTTTTACTGAGAGGTAGCCCTCCATTATTTGTTTAGCCTTAGTGGTTTGAGTAATACTAAGGTTTGTGCACACCTCGGTAGCTTCCAGTGCTAAGATATTTCTTTTCTCTTCTGCACAACTAAGTAACTGGTTTGCTGAGCATTTGCTGTTTGAGTGTATAGATGAGGATTGAGTTGAAGTTGTTATTGGGGGAGTCATCCTTGGCACCATCACCGTCAGCAACTGTCTTAATTTCCCCTGTACATGTTGCACTTTTTAAGTCTATAATGGCCATATAATTGCTTTTATTTCCTGTTTACTTGTCTTAATCTAAGCCACTTAATGACTTTTCTAATAGGATTTAATAAGTCACTTAATTTTCTTATACCTACTTTGCAAGATTTGTTAATAATATGAACACGACAATGTATATGTAATAATTTACCACCAAAGATAAAACTAAAAAGCAGGTTTGTCATACAAAAGCTCTATGCATTTAATGTTTGCGTTTGCATTATTGGTAGAACAACAAAATATCTTATCTAACAAGCTCCATTCTTTACATATGTCGATTAATCTATATTTTACGTTATCACCAGTATGCCGTTCTGTCAATAACTCAAAGGCAATAATTATTTTTTGAATGAACCAGTTTATGTCTATCCAATGTATTGTTACACACATATAAGGTTTCAAATATAAGGGAGCATACAAAATATCAGTTGTAATTAAGAGAATAGTTGTGTAATTAAGTAATTATGTAATTAAGAGAATAATTGCTAATATTAAAATAATTATGTAAGTTAAGAAATAAAAAAATTAAATGACTAATTATGTAATTAAGAGAATAATTGCGTAATTAAGTAATTAAGTAGAGTTAGTAAGAAGAGAGAGTAATAGATAAGAAGAATTGTGAATTAAAGTGATTGAAATTGAATGGTATTTATAGACTAGTTTGCAATGGCTAGTTTTTAAAATCTAACAACTACTTTTTGGCCGGTTCCAAAGAATCGCTGAGGCTGGGGAACCGTATGATTCCGGTCTGGTTACATGGAATTGTGGGGCTGGGTGAACTGTTCCCATCATGTTCGCGATCCCGGAGCAGTTCCTTGGGATCGATGGGCCGGGTGAATCAGTTTGCGGTTCCATGGTCTTATTCTTACCAAAGGTTTCACGGTTCAGTCAGAAATTTTTTGAGATCGTATTGGTCCCCGGTTCGAAACCTATTGTAGACAATCCGGTTCCAAGATGGTTTTTAAGCGATTCGAGATCGGTTCGGTTTCGGGTAACCCGCCACGTGGCTATCACTAATAACAGTCAATAAACACGATGCCTTAGGATTACACTAAAGGCGCTTATTTTGGAAAATAAGTTGTTTTTAAGTTTAGATTTAAATTTTTTTTCTAAATTAAGCTTACATTGTTCAATTTTCTTTAAAAAAACTTATTTTATTTTCATTCGTTCTTCTCATTTACTTTTTGCGCAAATCGCAATGCAAATTTAAAATTCAAATTATTTTAATTATAATTAATTTTAAAATTCTAAAAAATTAATATTTAAGAAATAATATTAAGATAAATTTGTCAATATCTCATATAAATATGGATTTTTCATAAAAATTAATGAAAAATCATGTTAAAATTTTATTTAAGAACAACGTATAAAAACGGACAACGTAACACAGAACAACAAAGGGGAAAGTAAGGTGCATCAATATATCAGGCTTTCATCGTGTCGGGTTACAGGCTGAGATTGAGCCACATATTACCTAGAAACTTGCCTTCACCTCCGTCCGCCACGTGTTCGAATACTTACTCCACTCTCTCATTCATTGTTTCCGTTTGTTCGAAACTTCTCAATCATCTCTATCTCTAATTAATTAATAAAAATAAACAAACAAATCCCCATAATTTGATTTCTTTCGTCGGTTTAGCCGCTTTCTGGAAAATCACTGCATATTTCTTCATCATGTCTCGCTTGAATCAAGCTCGATATTTTCTCTCCCTATCGCAGTAAGACAATCATCATTTTCATCTTTCTGTCATTGCAATTTAGTTTCTTTTTTTTTTTTTTTTGTGATTTTAGTTTGAAGAATTACTAAAATAGAATGATCATTTTTCGACGTGTTTCTTTATTGATGAAACTATTAGTCAACAAAATATTTTGTTAATCATCATCAATTTTTCCTCGAATTTCTTCGAAATTTCTGTGTTTTTTAAATGAAATTATTACTCTTAACAAAATATTCTGTTAATCATCATCAATTTTTCTTCGAATTTGTTCGAAATTTCTTTTTTTTTTTTTTTTTTTTTTTTTTTGTTTCGTCGTAGTGATTACTTTTTTCATTTGGATGGAGTTGATTGTTGGATGGATATTTTGAGTCGTATATTACATACATTGTTCGACGCAAGATTTCAATGAAACCAGGTCGGCTCGTTCATAAAGGACTAATATATTTGTCATGAATTGAAAGTTTATTTGCCGTGGACGATGTTTGATGAGTAACTTCAAAGATTATATAGTGTAGAACATAGGTTAAGTTTAGAAAGGAACTATCTCAAGATAAGTTAGAGTGGGACGTTGACGGCACACTGAGACTATCACGTAAATCTCAGAAGAGACTTAAAGGAAGGCCTTTTGTAAATATATTGGTGGAGTGTGCACTAAGTTTTGTTTGGGTCCATCGGAGTTGGATAGGATTTATATGATGACATACCAGCTCAGACAAGAATCTCAGAGGCATATTTGGATTGCGATAATAATAAACCACCAGAATATCTAGTAACAAAAATACCCAAGAAGTAGCTTACTGAACCTAGATCCTTTAAGCAATATGACAGCCACATTCATAAATGAACAAGGAGTTATCACAAATGCTATGAATGAAATCAATAGTAAACATGTACGAAGCAAGATGATTATACCATAGACGGGGTGCTTGTTTGAGACGATGAAAAGACTTGTTGAGTGCATACATAAGTAGGGTGAATGGGATCATGAAAAACCATATGCATATGGACAGTTTCATTGAGCTGTTTAATATCAAGTTGATGTTTAGGCATAGCTTTAGAGAGAGCTAAGCTTAGAACATGTGATATATTGGATATAATGTTATATGTGATGTATTAAATATAAGAGTATTATGGGTATTTTAATAATTGTAGTTTCTTAGAAAAATGAGTATAAATACTCAAGGTGTAATAATTCTAGGGTATTATGTTGTTGATGAAATATCCATTGGGAGTTTAGCTGCACTCGAAGTCTGCCCAATCGTTAGTTTTCTTTTCAGTTGTATTTTCTTACAATTGGTATTAGAACATTACGTTTTGACGACCATATTGATGCTTAAGAATGGATCTAGTGGATGTTTTTCTTGAGAAATTGGACACTACAATGCCTCCATCGAAGAAACTCCAAGAAGTAGTAGAAAACAAAATTATTCATTCAAGTCCCGATTAATTCAAGAAATGTATGGGAAATGGAGAAAAGGTTTATGTGAACGGTGCGAAGATGATTTTGGCAAAAACGAATGTTCTAGGCATGAATGTAAAGAAATAGCACATGATGATTTTCTTCTCATCTTTAATGAAGGAAGAGAAGATGAGCTGGTGGCCATGGTAAAGCCCATATCCTTCCACTTCAACAACTCATCATTACCACTTACCACTTACCACTAACTAGAAACGATACCATCCAAGAACCTATCTCTCAACACCCACACATGTTCAATCAACAAATTAAGTACCCAACAAATGTGCCCTCTTTTCAACCCAGAAGGACAAACCAGTTTAAAATTGACTCGGGCCATAATAAAAAATTCCAGTTACCAGAATCAAAATCACAAAAGAAAATTATCCCAAGAACTTTCAAAACCACTTAGAATTGTCAACTCCTAAGCTTTTCGCCCAAACACAAAACTCATGCACATTATGTCTTGTAACTATTGTGAAAGAAAAGAAGTGGGAGGGAAATTATTGGTGGAAATCGAGGAATTCAAGAAGGGGAAGGAGAAAAAAAGGAGAAGTGGCTTTTACAATGGTGGTTATGGCGGAGGTGGTTAAGGACCACAACAATCCCATAATCTTGAAAATGTCACTACTAGAAAAAAGGGGAGAAATAAGAAGAAAAGAAAGAGAAGGCAGAGGAAAGACATCAAGTCGAAAAAAATGACTAGATACTTAAAAAAGAGCATATACTTGATGTTACAGAACAATGGAAGTGAAAATGAAAATCGAGGAAGGAGGGTGAAAATGTAAGTGTTGACAGCCTCCTCTATTGCGGGTCTAAGGTGAGGTAAGGAACTTGCGGGTGGAAGAACACGTGGTGACAAGGGCAGCCTAGAATCAAAGAAGAAAATATTGAAAATATCAGGGATTTGGGTGTGTCGTATATGGATTTCCGTTTGCCTTTGAAACTTTCTCAAACCCTAACAGTGGCGGAACAAACCGAGAAGACTTTTTTTTGAAATAGCTAGTCGAAGAAATTAGGGAAAGGAAAGAGACCCGAGAAATAAGGAAACAAAATTTGCAAAAGCATAGGTGATGTAGAAAGGGAAAAAAAGGGGTACCTTCCGTTCCATTATAGAGAGGAGTTTTTGAATTCTAAAACATGGGTGATGCCTTTTTTTGACCCATTTCATTACAATTGATAAGGTTTGTTTTTTGGTGTGAGTTGTAAATTGTTCACTTTTCAACTGGAGGCTTGGAGAAATTTTGGTGGAGTATCCACAAGAACCTGTCACAAAGCAACCCTTCCTGAAAAAGCATTGACATCACCAACCAATTTTCTTTTTCTCATCACCAACCTATTTTCATTTTCTCAGATATGAAGAAAAAAATGTTGTAGCCATTTCTATGTTTTGCATGTTTTGCCCAAGTTTTCTAGCTTTTGACCAATTTTACCATTCACTCTTTCAAGCCTATTTTTTAACACCCAAAATTTTGAAGCCTCATTTTGATCATATTTTTTCGCCTTACTCATTTAATTTCGTTTTCTATCCACCTTGAGGGCAAGGTGGAACTTCTGCGATCGGTAATGTGATATATTGGATATAATGGTCATTGTGATATATTAAATATAGGGGTTTTATGGATATTTTAATGATAGTATAGAGAAATGAGTATAAATACGCAAGATGTAATAATTATAGGGGATTCTGTTGTTGATGAAATGAAATATCCATTGGGAGTTTGGTAGCACTCGAAGTCTGCCCAACTGTTAGTTTCCTTTTCAGCTGCATTCTGAGATAGGATCAGAAAACTATTTATGTATAAAAATCCATATGGATTGAAACACATTAACATTAGGTGATTGAGGGATTAACGCCCACGTCATATTTTTAATGAGAGCATTATATTCCTTGTTCATGACCATTTTCCAATTAGGGTCTTGTAGAGCTACTAGTGGGTTTTTGTGTACAAGAAATTTTGTATTTGAAACGTGGACCTTTGATGGTATATAGGCTTGGGTTTGAATATACATCATTGACTTCTAATGGTTGAGCCTTAAGGTGAGAAAATAGGGTAAGGACTAGGCTGATTAGATATTTGAGAAGAAAAAGTTGTTGGGCCAGAAATGGGGGAAAATAGCAGTTGGGCTTGTGTAGGATAGGTAGGTGTTGTTTGGGTTACTAGGTGGGGGAGTATTATGGGAAGGTTGGGTTGAATATCTTAGGCATTGGTATTAAGATGGCGGGCCTGGTATTGGGAGTATTTTGGGGGGGTTAATGCTGCATATCATCGGGTTTAGAAAATGCGATAAGTATGGAGATAACCAATGATCTAAAAAATCATAAGTGTGCGACGTAGGAGCATGTGTTTTGGAGTAAGGAAATCGAGTTTCATGAAATAAAACACGTTAGCTTATGATGATTTTCTTTGAAGAAATATCGTGATATTTATAGCCATGATGATTTGAAGGATAGCCGATAGACACACAAGTAATTGATCTTGGTTAAGTTTGTGGATTTGAGAGGATGGAATGAGTGGGTAGCATAAACATTCAAAAACTTGAAGATGATAATATGAGGGTATTTTATTGTACAGGATTTCATGTGGACATTTGTATTAAAGAAGTTTTCTCAGAAGAATATTTAACAAAAAGTGATCTATCAGGTGAGCATGTTGCCAAAAAGAAGGGATAAAGAAGCATGTAAGCACTGTATAGATTATATTATTGATGGATCAAGTTTCTCTTTTGGCTTTTCCATTTTATATGATGTGTTTGGACAAGAGAAATGAAAAGAAATGTAACTTTGTTCAAAAAATGTATTAAATGGTTCATTTTTATTTTCAGTTTCATCATCATATTGAATATTTGTTGGTGTTTTGTGTTATTGTATTTTATTGAAGGCACAAAAGGTTGTAAAAATAGAAAAGATTTGTAATTTGAATTTGATTAGGACATAAATTTTCAGTAATCATCTAAAAACAAAAATTAATATTTGTGACCCATAGTACTAAATAAGCGAGAAGTTGATACATCACTATGTAAAATATCAAAAGGAAAGAATGTAGAATTTATTGAATTATAAAAAGCTAGTTTAGTATGCTTCCCTAGTCCCTAGAGAACAAAAAGTACATAACATTTTGTCTTTATCACAAGAAATTAAATTTTCTTAAAAGCATCTAAGATAGGAGTACCCGAGTGTCCTAAACGATCATGCCTAGAGTATTAGATATTGTGACAATTGATTTTGGTTGAATTTTTGTAGTGTTAATAATGGGGATTGGATACAAGTCGCATCGGCTATTACTTCTCACGATCTCTCTTTCCGGTAGTAAATCCATTAAACCAAAATAATCGAAAGAAACAAAGACATTGTTATCAGTAATATATTTTCTAACGGAGATTAAATTTATGATAAGTTCAGGAGCATGAAGGATATTTTTGAGGATGAAAGTGATGCGTAACCGGGGGCTGATTAGGGCCTTGGTTATGCAAGGATGAATGTCGTGCGGAAGCTTTAATGATTACTACAAACAATACTACGAAATGATCATGCAAAGAACACGAAACAACCACAAACAGAATCAAGAAATCCTTTCTTGATTTTCTGATGGTGATCCCCTGTGACCCTCCTCTATGATCGACTCTAAACTGATATGTACAAAGCCTTCCAGACCTTGCACTCGAGGTTTCCTTAAAGTATGAAGGTTGCTCCACAACTCTTAACACTCCAAGGATCAAAGGTTACTCCGTAGCCTTTGATGAAGTTGCCTCCAACTTCGAAGAAGAAAACAGAAAACTCTTTTCTGAATACCTCTCTATTACTTTGATTAATCTCAAATACAAGTTGTTGAACGTCCATTATTACATGAGAGCCTACGTATATATAGAGTTTTGCCTCTAAAACTAGCCGTTACAAATGACTTGCTTAATACACGTGGAATTAGCTAACAAAACAGAATGTAAAACAGCAGCCAACACTTAGCCAAAATTCTGATCTTCAAAACTATCGAGCAGCCTTCCTTTAGCTCATCTTCTAGGACTCCACGTGGATCTTTAGCATGGTCCTAGGCCCTTGATGGCTAGATCCAAGTACCGAGATTCCATTTCCACTTTAGTCCAGGTCATGAATGCATAGGTTTGGTCCCCACGTGTCGTGCAAGGTGGCCTGGTCGCTAGTTTGCTCTGCAGTTTGGGTTCTGCTTACTGTTCCCATCTTCCTGTGCGTGATGCTGTTCCCTGTTGCTGCCTTGGCTTCCTTGTTCCCAAAACATGATCTTGGGTTTATACTTCAATCCTTGGAATCAATCTTGGGTTCCCAAAACATGATCTTGGCCAGCAACCTAACACTTGATGCATTTGCATCAATTTCTCCCTCTTGGAAAAAGAATTGTCCTCAATTCTTGACTTCCCATATATGCTTGCTTCAAGAAGAACATCCTATGCTGCACCTGATGCACTTGCTACTGCTGTCTTAAAGAACTTGTTGCACATCCTTTAACCTGTTGTTTTATTGCTGTTCTATTACATTATTCTATTGCATAAAAGAACCTACTACACACTACGCCTACTGCTGCTACTACATATGTATTACAAATATTCATTTGTACAGGACAAATGCCCACTGATCAACACAAATGCTGATGGACCTGCTGGACTGTACACACCCACACTGTCCTGTTCCCATTTGCTGGATTGTTCCGTGTAAATACACATGTAAGCATGAATGCCCTTGTTCTCACTTGCATAATTAACCATACCCATATGTTAAACAAGCTTACCAAGAAGATTAGCTTGCTTGTATTGCCCATAACACCATGAACTTGTATCATTCTCCCCTTCTTAGAAAAAATTCGACCTCGAATTTTTGTAGGGTTAAACTCCACAAACGTACTATCATGCACATACTCAACAAAATACACCTTTGCAAACTCATGCTTCCTAGTTTGCTCTCCTTGTAAGCCAACCACCAATCTTGGATGAGAATCCATTATTTCAACACACTCCATTATAGAGCCAACATTCTTCATGCCAACTGTCTCAACAATCTCCTCAAGGTCTTCACGGCTCTCAATACAATGTATTTCAACCACTTCTTCACGAGTCTCAACAATCTCTTCACAAGGCGCTTCGACCATTTCTTCAAATGTTTCAACAAACTCTTCACAATCTGATTCTGGATACTCATCATAGATGGGAACCACATTTGCATATAAGTCAAGTTCCTCTTGCTTAGGAGCAATATCACCCTTTGGTTCTTGAATATCATCATGAGACAGAACCAATGATGTTTGTTCTTCAACATGCTTGGGAATGATCTCAAAATTAATCCTAGGCGGATCAACATAAGGATTATACTCACGATCAAACACAAATTTTGAGTCACCATGCTTCTTTTGTAATCTTCGTTGAAATTTTCTCTTCTCTTTATGAAGGATTATATATCTTTCGCATTTCTGGCTTGCAACCAAATTATGTCCCAACTGTTTTGTATAGTACACCACCGGATCCAAATCACTCAGTTTTGAAGAAACTAGTATCAACCTTCTAATATTTTCCTCCTGAATCTTCAATTGTTTTAGAACAGATTCATTAAGGTCATAAGCTAGATCTTCAAGTCTATCCATTCTTTCAGCCATGCTTATGTGTTCGTTTGATGAATTCATATTCTAAGACTCAAGAATATCTCAAAATGAAGTGTGAGGGTAAGGATGAGGGTGAAAAGAAAGAAAAAAAGACAAGAGGTTTTGGGATTTTTTTGTGTGCACAAAACAGAACTCAACAGAAACAAACACTACAAATTCAGAATCTGTGTTCGACCTTCACTACTGTGAACCCGATCAAACCAACTCCAATGATGATGAAAGTTGGTGACAACACAGTTAAAGATGTCTACAAACACTCAGATTTGAAATTACGCAAAAATATTGTGTGGTTTGATCACAAATCAAATTTTACTACACACATACAGTCTGAATTGTTTCTGTGACCTTTGGTCAAAAACACTTGCGCATCTTTTTTTCCACAACCCCAATGACTACACAAAAAGACTCACCAAAAACTAGACTGAAAATGAATCAATGTGAAAAAAAGAAAAAATGAAAAGGACTCAAAAATGAAAGAGAAATGAAGAAAATACAGAAGACACAAAAAAATGAAGCCCCCTGTACTTTTTCAGAACAACACTGAAATGGGTCAATCAAGAAGCCTATGAAACGTAAGAAAAAATGCACACACGATGTAGTTTGATGAATATAGGATGTTAATTGATAATTTGATAGAAAATGAAGGCCAAATGAAAGAATCTTGATACGTTTTCGAAGACAACTTACCACACATGTACAGAACTGATCAATGGTGCGCAGTCTGTAAAGAATCATGCATATCTCCTTCAATACTCCACCAAATCCAATAATTCCAACGTCAAAAATTCACCAACTCAATGAAACACATTGTGCGAAAACAGTTTTGAAAAATAACCTCAAACGGTCCTCCAAATCGATCACGTTTCAAACACCAAAAACTGACAGAATCTGAACAACAGTTACTCTGTGCGTACCTTGTCCCCTTCGTGAACCGTGCTCTGATACCAAGTTGATGCGTAACCGGGGGCTGATTAGGGCCTTGGTTATGCAAGGATGAATGTCGTGCGGAAGCTTTAATGATTACTACAAACAATACTACGAAATGATCATGCAAAGAACACGAAACAACCACAAACAGAATCAAGAAATCCTTTCTTGATTTTCTGATGGTGATCCCCTGTGACCCTCCTCTATGATCGACTCTAAACTGATATGTACAAAGCCTTCCAGACCTTGCACTCGAGGTTTCCTTAAAGTATGAAGGTTGCTCCACAACTCTTAACACTCCAAGGATCAAAGGTTACTCCGTAGCCTTTGATGAAGTTGCCTCCAACTTCGAAGAAGAAAACAGAAAACTCTTTTCTGAATACCTCTCTATTACTTTGATTAATCTCAAATACAAGTTGTTGAACGTCCATTATTACATGAGAGCCTACGTATATATAGAGTTTTGCCTCTAAAACTAGCCGTTACAAATGACTTGCTTAATACACGTGGAATTAGCTAACAAAACAGAATGTAAAACAGCAGCCAACACTTAGCCAAAATTCTGATCTTCAAAACTATCGAGCAGCCTTCCTTTAGCTCATCTTCTAGGACTCCACGTGGATCTTTAGCATGGTCCTAGGCCCTTGATGGCTAGATCCAAGTACCGAGATTCCATTTCCACTTTAGTCCAGGTCATGAATGCATAGGTTTGGTCCCCACGTGTCGTGTAAGGTGGCCTGCTCGCTAGTTTGCTCTGCAGTTTGGGTTCTGCTTACTGTTCCCATCTTCCTGTGCGTGATGCTGTTCCCTGTTGCTGCCTTGGCTTCCTTGTTCCCAAAACATGATCTTGGGTTTATACTTCAATCCTTGGAACACATCCTTGGCCAGCAACCTAACACTTGATGCATTTGCATCAGAAAGGAGGGGAGGGGGAGAGGCGTTGGGAGAAGATACAATAGTAGTATCAAAACCATAAATACGAATGGAATGCCCATTACCATCAATGATACGATTTTTCTAGCTCAAATTAAAATAAGATGAGAGATTACCTTGAGAGGAAGTCGTATGAGAAGCGGCTCACTTGTCCATGTACCAAGATGCATCTGGTTGTAATTGTTATCAAGAGTGATGAGGATCAAAGACATGACATTAGTAGTGGTTAAGGCTATGTGAAACTTAGATGTGGAAGCCATTAATGCAATGAGGAAAAATATATTAATTAGTGATGTCGTGGAGAAGTAGGTGGAAGAGAATAATACTCAATGATATTATTCTATTCTAATATGAATATGTAAGCAAATTTAAAATTTGAATTTGGAGAACTGTGGTTTAAATTCTTTAGAAAAGGTTTAGTTTTGCTATTGGCATCAGTGTAGTGACTTTTGGTTTTGGGTTCATTGCCCGATTATGATTTGTTTAGGGATTACTTAGAAGTACTGAAAAATTTGGAACATTTTGCGACATATGTAATGAGGGAAATCTTTGGGAGAAGATACAATAGTAGTATCAAAACCATAAATACGAATGGAATGCCCATTACCATCAATGATACGATTTTTCTAGCTCAAATTAAAATAAGATGAGAGATTACTTTGAGAGGAAGTCGTATGAGAAGTGGCTCACTTGTCCATGTACCAAGCTACATCTGGTTGTAATTGTTATCAAGAGTGATGGGGATAAAAGACATGACATTAGTAGTGGTTAAGGCTATGTGAAACTTAGATGTGGAAGCCATTAATGCAATGATGAAAAATATATTAATTAGTGATGTCGTGGAGAAGTAGGTGGAAGAGAATAATATCTCAATGTTATTATTCTATTCTAATATGAATATGTAAGCAAATTTAAAATTTGAATTTGGGGAACTGTGGTTTAAATTCCTTAGAAAAGGTTTAGTTTTGCTATTGGCATCAATGTAGTGACTTTTGGTTTTGGGTTCATTGCTCGATTATTTGTTTAGGGATTACGTAGAAGTACTGAAAAATTTGGAACATTTAGCGACATACGTAATGAGGGAAATCTTTGTTGGAATGCTGCCCGATTATGATAGGGAAAGGTGGTTGATGTTTGTAGGGAATTGTGAGAAAGTGAGAAATTTTCAACCATATGTATGAATACACAACTTCAATACACTAATATGGGTTTTTGAAATAAGTAGGATTGTATATATATTTCAACCTGAGACTTCTAAACAAAAAGTGTTGCATTTTTTTGGATTTTTAAATTGTTTATTTTATGTGGAAGGACTTGTGTTGTTGTCTGGCATTGACTTCAACGGCTCTTAATTTTTTATGAGTTTGGTGTCAAGGGAAGGGATGAGATGGTGTTGAATGCTAGATATGTATTCTTAACTTCATATGTACTAGTAGTCTTGTATGCTTTCCTATGTGGGGGATAAGGGTAGAAAATTATTGAAGTGTTGTGTAAACACCTTCAATTTCTAGTTGGTTGTAGCATCAAGCATGACTGCTTACACCTTTGACCTTTAATCCCAAAAGATGCCATATACTCTATTAAGGTGCTTCATTATGTGGAAAATAACCATTAAATTATAGAATATTCTTTTGATGATGTTTGAAACTATGAATTTATTATTGCATGATAATTGATGAGATATAGAGGTGACCAAGAACAATTTTCCGTATTCCGTTTTTCCAAGTTACTACTTTTTAATAGTTTATAGGGCTAGTATCTTCTTTTAACGTGTTTAGTCAACAAATGCTTGGACATTATTGCTGTATTCGATATGCATTATATTTAACAAATAGGATTGTATTGAGAAATGTGTGTGACAACAAGCATGTTGCATTGTACCAGTTAAACAAAGAACCGCCATCTTAGAATGAAATTTTGTTCTCCTTGTCAAATCAAGATTTTAAAATATATCTTTTACACTTGGTGTTCCCTGTTATTTGTCGATGCTAATGTTGATTTTTCATATGATTGTGACGTTTGCAATACATATTTAGAAGTTAGCATTGTACGCTATATATTTATCATGTAGATTTTTCCATGCATGATAAGTATTTCATTTTTGATATGTTATTCAAACAAAAGACCAAAGAAATAGGTAGTGTGCTCTATATGTGATCTGCTAAGCTCATAGCTCATAGACTTATTTTTGAATAAGAAAACCTCTAGTTCTTTGTCTTGAACTGTTTCGACTAATTGCTCACTAATGCATTCTACCCAATTCCTATATGAGGTGTTGAAATGGATATGTCACGCAGATCCTTTTATCTATTTATTATCACTGGACTGAACCTTTTCTACATCTTGACTCCCCGTTAACCTTTTGTTTTGCTAGATCTCTGGCGATGTATAGAAGTTGCAGATTTCTGTCTACAGAGTCTGCAGGTGTTAATGGAGGCATTAAAGTTGAGGAAGCAGAAACAGTAAATGTTCCACCTCCCTCTTCGGAGAAGGTATTGAATTTTGACTTTCATCTAATTGCTACTGGGTTAACTGTGGTTAAGGTATTATTTTTTTCTCACTGTAATCAATATGAATTTTGAGTGTTGTGGTTAAGCTACTTGTTTTTGGAGGCAATGGATTTGTTGGCTCACATGTTTGCAAAGAAGCTTTAGAACGTGGGTTGTCTGTCTCAAGTATAAGTAGGTAATATTTTTCTTACCATAAGTCTATTGTAGAATGTGGATAGAATGTCTGGTAATAAATGTTTGTTGATTTATTTTCAGCAATACGAGCCCAGGGTAGTACTTGGCTACCTGCTATTCTTGATTTTTTTTCCTCTTGTGAACTTTTTGTGTTATAGATGTGTAGATGCTGTGCACAACTACATATATTGAATATCACTTCCTCCTCTTTTGAATGTTGTTTTGTTCTTCCAAATGATCGAGTTATCTATTAAGTTTTCTCTCATTTTTTTTTTCTTTCAGATCTGGAAGGTCTTCCATAAATGAACCTTGGGCTGATAGAGTTAGTTGGCATCAAGGTTTGTTACCTAATGCTGGGTTACGTGACTAAACTAATGGATATGTCCAGTGCTTTTTGGTAAAATTTTTTTGTTGCTGCAGGAAACCTCTTTTCACCCGAAACAATTAAAGATGTACTGGATGGAGTTACTTCTGTTGTATGTTACCTTTCCTCGATTGAACCTGTGATAAATATGTAGTTGGTTATTTGTGGGCTGTTGTTTAGAACTATGATTTTGCTTTGTTACGAATTTCCATTGGTTTTAAGTTGCTACCTATATGTCTTCTGTTGTTCATAATTATTCATTTACTGATGCAGTCGTCCCATTCAGCAGTCATTGCTCATTATATGCCTCCCATATTGTTTACGCTGCATACTATCTTAGTTGACGCATCAATTAGATCTATGAAATTTTGCAGATATCCTGTGTTGGTGGCTTTGGTTCTAACTCATACATGTACAAGATTAATGGTACTACAAACATGAATGCTATTAGAGCTGCTGCAGAGAAAGGTATGCATAAAGTCATTACTCGTTACAATGCTCTCATCTCTTTGAAAATTAGCAGACTTCATTTGTTGATGTGGCTGTTTGTAAGCAACATTTTTCCGCTACTTGGTATATTGGATCCTGTACAGGACAACATTTTCCATATCTTTAGCTGGTCTTCAGTGAATGTCATAGGTTTAAAAAACTTATCTTGTTTGTATAGAAAGCTTTCTTTTGGTCTTTTTTTTCTCAATGTTGTTTCATTTTAAGCTGCTACTAGTGCTGGAGTGCTAATGCATACTTATCCTGGTCTACGTGAACATGTTGCTTTATACATTGTTTCCTTTACTAACATGGTTGGACGTGTCTGAGGGGGGAGAAGCAACTGAAAGGACTATGATTTTTAGCCTTGTGCGGATATTGGTTTTCAAGTGTGTGATGTTCAACAGTTTCACTAACCAAGTCTCGTGTGTCAGTGTCTGGATCACATAAAAACTTTGAGATAGCTGGTGTTAAATAATATTGTGCTTATCTGTTTTGCTTAATTGATTATTTTGTATAGAATAGCATCCACCTCAATTTCATAGCATATTCAATTTGCAGGAGTGAAGAGATTTGTTTATATCTCTGCTGCTGATTTTGGTGTGGTCAATTACCTACTGCAAGGTTACTACGAAGGAAAGGTAAGTAATAGTGGCAATATTTTTGTTTCAATTTGTAAAGGTCAAATTAATTTGGAAAATTCAATTGTAAAGTTCCCGCTTCCCACCTTTAGGTGGTTATTTTTTAAAGATCCTATCTTTCATTTATGCTTTAATGATCTTTAATTTGCATGACCTTTTCTTCTAAAGGTGGGTACTTCCATTTATCCATTAAAGATTCATTCTTGCACTTTTTTTTCTTCTAGAAGTCTAAATGATCCCTTACCTGTACAAGCTACCTTTTCCATGTGCTATCCCTTCTCATGCCTTTCCCACCCCTACCCTCCCCACTCGAAAACCCGGACCCCAACACCACCTGAAAAACAATCCACATGGCGTCGTCTTTAACAGGTATAAGATTTTTTAGACGTTCAAAAAAACATTCAAAGGTCGAATCTTAAAAGGATAAATGAAAGGTCAGAACTTCAAACAAAATCATGCAAAAGTTGAATCTTTGAAAGATAAATGAAAGGTGGGACCTTTAGAATTAAATAATCCAATTAATATCTGGTACAACTCCTTTATACAACATTCTTTGATTTACCCTCTGCCCCTATTATTGTGCTTCACCCTCTTCTCTATATGTAGTCGAAGTAACAATTTTGTACTTGAAGAAATTTTGCTTTTACATCATCTGGAGTTTTGTTTTGAGCTTAGTTATACTTCTGTAGTTTGTCGGTGATTGTGTTGGTTGCTGCATTTTCCTTCTTCTCTTTATTTTGTTAAGGAAATCTACAGAGTATTTTTTTGGGGTTATGCTTTCTGTTTTCTTCAGTTTTATTTGCTGCAGGACATAGTACTCTTTGGCCTTTTGTTTTGTTGCTTGATTTTGTGGCCCTTATATCTGTTATTAGGCAAGCCTGTTTGTTTTACATCCACATCTTACTGACACTGGTTGTTATCCTTCCAGTTATTTAAGAACATGTGCTTCATTTCTTATTTTCTTTCATTTTGCTGCTCGCACATGCGTAGACTTATTTTCTTGGAGTTGCATATGGAATAACTTACTTCTGACTAGCAACTTCTATTGTTTTTGCTTGTGGTTACAGAGAGCAGCTGAAACAGAGCTATTAACTAAATTTCCTTATGGAGGTGAGCTTCTGAACTGTTTTCTAGTGCTGTAATGCAAATATTATCTGCTCATATAGTTATATATCATCGGCCGCATCATCGCGTCACGACTGCATTGTATGATATTCTTTACTGTGATCATCCTTATTTTTAGGTTATTGTGACCAGGCCCATCTTCGACTTTTTAGTGGCACTGAGTGAAATCACTTTGTGGGCCCTTAAAAATGAATATGTATCCTAATATTTTACAAAGTGATGGTTGAGAAGGATTAAAATTTTTGATAGGTCAAAGTTCTAATTTGCATAAGTGAACTAGTTCATGTAGAAAAATACAAAATGTACTCTTGAATGTCTAGTATTCATATTAAATGATTCTCAAGTTAGAAATAAAAATCTTATTATACAATCTTTATTAGTACTCATAATAAAGTTAAAAAAGATTGAAAAAACAAGTAGACACCAATTGACCAAAACGTTAGTAAAAAAGAGACGAACTATTTGAATATATATGTTATCAAATTCTGCAATTGGACAAATATACAAATGTAAAATATTGAACAATAACAATTAATCAGTTGAAGAAAACAAATTTATTTTAATCGATTATAACGCTACAAGAATGGAGAAAATTAGATAATTATGGACTCTCAAAAAATGGGTTCCGTTGAAGAAAACAAATTCATTTTATATTGCTCATATATACCCTCAAGAATAGAAAAAGATTGATATTTTTTATATATACCAAAAATAAATAATGGGCTCTCAAAAAATGGGTCTTAAGAGATTGGTAAAAAAAAAAACTAATGTTAATAATGGGGTAAAATGAAATAAATGGAAAAAAACATTTAAACATACAATTATGTAAAAGACTAACAAAGGAAAAAAAATTGTTGTGGGAAGGACTTGAACCAACAACCTATTGTTAATGCACCATCATTATTTACCACCAAGCTATTACATATTTTTGGGGCTGATCGTGACTACAACATTGGCAATGATATCCATAATATCATCCTTATTGATAGCCACGAGAGTGGTCTTTTGACTGTGCGACTGCATTCATTATTTTGCACTATGCTATAGTTTGACCTGTTTGCATGTTGATAAAAAAATGATCACGTGTCAAAAGAAGCCTTTTGAAACCGAAATTTTTCTGAATAATTAGATATTCTTTAGGTGGTGTGGGTCTTGCTGTTCACTTAATATGTATTAGAATTTTATTCACTTGTTCTTATAGCTTGACCTGTTCGCGTGTCACGCGAGGTTTGCTTACTTTTATCATATGCAATTGAAGAATGATATAGGAGTATCATGTATGGTTAACTTGCTTACTTTTATCATATGCAATTGAAGAATGATATAGGAGTATCATGTATGGTTAAGAAGGGGAAGGGGAAACTGTCTGGGAAGCCCAAATGAGGGCCACTAAGCCTGAGATCAGAACCGAGATGAGAGGAGGTGAGACATAAAAAATTTCAAAGAGAAGACTTAAGAAGGGATTAATACTATTATTATTATTATCATGATGCGTTACAACGAGACAATCAACCTATTTATACTAAGGCTGATTAACCAACAAAACTGATTTAACTAACAACTCATGTGCTTGGCACACCCTTATGTTTAAACACTATATCATATCCTCCCCCTACGAAAAATGACTTGTCCTTAAGTTTGAAGCTGGACAAAATCAGGATATTTGGCTTCAAATGCAACAACATCCTCCTAAGTTATCTCATGGCCTGCAAAGCCTAACCACTAAATTAGGTACTGAGTGACTCCTTTGTTTTGGAACTTTACTGATCTTATATCAAGGATTGCTTGAGGCTGAATGTCTGATAAAGTATGATTAAGTAACCATTCTGAAATGTGAGTTGCAACTGGTAATGTGCCATGAAATCTCCTCTAGTGGGAAACATGCACCACATCATGAATCTGAGAATTAGAAGGAAGACTCAGCTTATAGGACACCTTTCCCTCCTTGTGCAGCACTCTGAATGGCCCATAGTACTTAGGGGATAACTTGTGATTTTCTCTAGTTTGAACAGACTAGTCTTTATTTCTGTAGCTTTAATAATACCCAATCTCCAATTTCAAACTCCCTTTCTGTTCTTTGAGTATCAACTTCGAGTTTTATTCTTTGGTGTGCTCTCCTTAAATGAAACTTTAGTGTGGTGATCATATTTTCTCTTTGTACTAGGCTCCTATCCACAACTGCTATGACTGAATCGCCTGCTAAATAGGGCAAATGCACAGGAGATGGTTGACAGTAGATAATTTCATTGGGTGTTTTCTGAATACAACTATGGAAGTAAGTATTGTACCACAACTCTGCCAAAGGTAACCATAGACTCCATTCTTTAGGTTTTTCGCTAATCATACACCTGAGATAACTTTCAAGACACCGATTGACTACCTCAGACTAGCCATCTGTTTGTGGATGGTATGAAGAAGACAATAAAAAATCAGTTCCATATAATGAGAACAACCCTTTTTAAAAGTTGTTGAGAAATACAGAATCCCTATCACTCATAATTGTTCTAGGTCATCCATGGAGTTTGAAGCCAGTATCCTAATAGGCCTGGGCAACCTTAACTACAGAGAAGGGATGTGTTAAAGCCATTAAGTGGCCATATTTGCTTAGGAAGTCCTGTGGTGAAGTCCATTCTTATGTCATACCAAACAGCCTTAGGAATAGGCAAGGTTGTATGAGTCTTGGATAGGCCACAGTTTCAGGTTTAGAGGTTTGACAAACCAAGCAGTTTTTGACAAAGTGTCTGACTTGTTTGTTGAGACCCTTCCAATAAAAAACATTGTTGATTCTCCTTGTTGTCAAGTCTCTTCCAAAATGTCCTTCAGGTGAAGAGCGCTACCAAGAAATTAACTTGTGTCTCAATTGAGTATCAGGTCCATCCACGATCTTATTATGCTTTCTTAAAAGACCCTTCTTGAGTTCAAACCCAACATACTTTTGTTGTTCTTGTAGTTCCTTAATGACAGTGATTAAGTTGTTGTCCAAGTGATAACTGTGTTGGATGAGGGACTCTAAATTTGTACCAATGATTGATATGGCCATGAGGAGTATATGTGAACTAGATACCCTAGTCAAAGCTGCTTGATTTTCCTTACCACTCTTGTAGTGAATATCTTTATCAAATCCCATTAGCTTAGACAACCAAACTTGTTGGAAATTGGAATAGTGTGGAGATTTTCTGTTCCAACAACAATTTCAAACTCTTCTGATCAATTCTGATGATGAAGTGAGTGCCTATAAGATTCTACTCCCATTTCTGCACAAAATGCACAATGGCTAATAATTCCTTCTTATAAACTGATAATTTCTAGGTCTTGCTTATGTATGCCAAAGGTCTGCCTTCTTGACTAGAGGCGTCAGTTTCCACCTATGTTACTCGGATCCTCCTTTTTCGCCACTTCACCGGTGTCCGGTAAGCCAGATTGCACATGGGTATGGCACACTTCACGTTGTCAGCCTTCCTCCATTGAAGCTTCGGTTTTTTTTTCGATTTTAGAGATGGCTTTTTTTTTTTTTTTTTTTTTTTCTGTTCTAGAGATGAAGTAAAAGGGGTTGAAGGAATGAAGAAGAAAGGAGTTGAAGCATATCAAAACTTGAAGCTTGAATAATAATTACAGAGAAAATAATAAAGAGAAAGAAAAAGAAGATGGAAGGAGTATATATATTTGATGAAGATGAAAGGTTAGGAGTATTGAATAATACAGGGAAAAGATAAGACAGAAAAGTAATTAAGAGTTAGAAGTTACTCCTAGTACATAAAAGTGTAAAACAGCTGTACATCAATACATTGAAGAGACAACACTATATTTTTTTTACTTACTTTTTTGTTTACTCTTACTTTTTTTTTTTTTTTTACTTTTTCTTTACTTTAATGAAATACATAATAATAATAATAATAAAATTTTAAGTATATTTAAGTATATTTATGCTGTATCTCTGTACGCGTATCCAATATTGGGACGGTGTCCGCGAATCCTAGATTTCAAAATTTTCGTATCAGATCCTAGGATCCACACCCGTATCCGATATTCGTACTCGAGTCCAAGTAACGTAGGTTTCCACTACAAACTTGTCAAATCAGAAAGTGGCTTAAACTAAAGCTTCTTTCAATTGCGCCTATTAGGCCTAAGAAGCTTCTCAAATCTTAAACAGATTGTGAAATTGACCACTTTGACATCGCGCTAATTTTCTTGGATCAGTTTCAACTCCTTGAGCTGAAATAAAATGCCCCATATTCCACTTTAGGCTGAGCAAAATCACATTTAGTTGCTATAATGAACATTTGATGCGTTTTCACTGTTTGGCACACCAACTCTAAGTTACTACTATACACAAAAATATCATCAAAATATAACAAAATAAATTTTCTTAAATATGATTTACTCATTCATTCAATTCGGAAAGGATGCAGGAGCGTTAGTAAAGCGAAAAGGCATAACTAGGAATTCAGAGTGCCCCGTTAGAGTTTTAAAAGCAATTTTAAGCACATTTTTTTTGTGTACTCTCAATTGATGATAATAAGGTCTAAGATCTAATTTGGAAAAAGCTGTAGCTCCAGCTTATTCATCAATTGGTTCTTCTACAATATAAATAGGGAATTTATCTTTAACAATTTTCCTAATAAGCTCCCTATAGTCAACACAAAGTCTCCATGTACCATTTTTCTTGCCTACTAAGACTACTGAGGAAGCAAGGGGACTATTTTTGTTTTGTATTTCTTGTATTAGCTGCTCAATGATATCCCTTTGTTTAAGGGGTATCTATAAGGCCTTATATTAACAGGACTAACATCATTTTGTAAGGGTATCCGATGGTCGAATACCCTCTTAAAAGAGGTCTATTTCAAGATCGGCAAAGATATCCGTTCCTTGTTCCCGTTCTCGTTCCCCGTTTCAAACCGAATGTTGTTCCAGGTAATAGTGCCTTCTACATAAAATTGCATCAAACACTTTTCAAAGTCCCATTGAATTTATCCTAAAGTTCCTTACCCTTGTATTCTTAATACCATGTCACACCCTCCTAGGGGAATAAGTAGAACCTTAGTCTTGAAAATCTTTTTGTTCATTTGCCATTCAAAGTGTGTCCATTTATATTGCAACAGTGATAGCTTGGGGATGAATTTCCTTTGAAGTGTACCCTAACTTTTTAGCAAAGTGTATATCCACAAAATTATGCGTGCTTCCTGAGTCTACTAAGATGTGAATCTTGCTATTGTTCACCATTCCGGAAATTCTCATGGTATGAAAGTTATGTTCCCCAGTCAAAGCACTCACTGAAATCAGAGGCTCCACCTTATAAGGCCGTTCTTCCTCTAGGTTGCTTTCCTGTAATTGATTTTGCTCATCCCTTTCTATCTCACTCCCCTTAACCTCAAAATTAAAAATTTGAGTTAATTTAAAGTTGCATTTGTGATTCCTGTCATATTTTTTATCACAAAAATAACATAATCCTTGCTATAACATCTACTGGAATATGCAGGTAGGATCTATAATTGGTTCTAGTGGTATTTGGAGTTATTGGTAATAAGGGGGTTTGTTGGCATTGGATTGGAAGGAGGCAGTCCCGTTATTCGGAGAAGTTTGTTGAGGAATATGTAGCTTCAAGTCTTCAACATTCTTCTCTAATACATCTAATTCAATCTCCTAAATCAGTCAAATACCAAAACATCAACAAATACAAAACAACTTACCAATTGTTTCAACAAATCATAAATTACAAATCGTGCATGTTCCGGCTTAAACGAATAAAAAGGTGGAAAATCAAAGTCAATCAAAAGAGGATTAGAATCATCACAGCAGAAATTGACGAAGATAGAACAATTATAAGAGAACTGCTGGATGATGAAAGAGAAATAGAGGTGGTGAGATGGCGAGTACGCAGAAGGAGAAAAAAGACCAAAGAGGACAAGGATAGGATTTACTGAATTTGCATAGATAAGTTCGAAAAGAAGAAAACGAGGAGCATTGAGAGAAGGAAGAAGAAGGAGGATGAGGGTGGAGGAGAGAGTGAACTAGATAAAGAAATGGAGGATGCCAATAAAAGGTTGAGCACAAGTAGCAATGGTGCGAAGAGTGAGGAAGAAGAACAATTAAGAGTAATGAGGAAGAAGAAAAAGATTGACTTACGGAAATACAAATGTTGTTATTTATATTTATTTATTTATTTATTTTTATGATTATGTCTTCAGAAAACTTAAGTATCAATGTTTAATGTTATCACGTGGAAAAAACTTTTAAAAAAATGCTACCACTTGCATTTCAACAAAACAGATTGCTATTCTATAGAATTTCCCTTACTTCAATCAAACCATGAATGCTACTTATAAACGCTTCACTGAACATACACTAAGCCTACTTATTTGGTGACAATCTACTTTGTTTAGTTTCATTCGGTACACTTACAAGGGAAAGATACAAATTGATAAATACCATTCGATTATTAAATTATTTATTTTAATAAATTTATCTATTTTGTGTCAGGTGTCATTTTGAGGCCTGGATTTATTTATGGAACACGCCAGGTTGGCAGCATGAAGTTACCTTTAGGTGTCATTGGAACTCCATTGGAGACGGTAATACTAATACTAATGCTAATACAGCGTACCAAATTGTCTAAATTATTCAAGATTGTTCTGTCGTTTTTCGTTTCTAAGATGAATTATCTGAATCTATTTCAGGTACTTCAATATACAAAGCCATTGACTAAAATTCCATTGATTGGTCCCCTGCTCACTCCTCCTGTCGATGTTGATGATGTTGCAAAGGTTGCCGTCAGGGCTGCAACCGATCCTGTTTTTCCACCCGGCATTGTTGATGTTAACGGAATATTACGCTATAGCAGGCAGAGGAAAAAGTAAAATGTCAATCTTTTAGACTACTCTATCCCTTTGAGATTAAAGTTACTATTGATAATAATATTTTTTCTTATAATGTCATTAACAGTAATAATTTTAAA
>NC_080061.1:19877327-19883040 GCF_026212465.1 Amaranthus tricolor
AAGAACAGAATCTCAGTCAGACTAAACAGCTTATTGATCTTAAAAATGAGAACAATGATCTTGAAGCCAGGATCAAAACCTTGAAACTGGAATCTGAGAAAAATCTACAAGCATTAAACAAGCTTAATGAGTCTGAATCTAAACTTACTAAAATGCTTACACAACAAAAATCAACTAGTGATAAACGTGGTATTGGTTATAATCATGTTACACATAACTATAAGAGTAAAACCACATTTGTAAAAGGTGCAAATAAACATAAACGTACTCCTACTTGCACATTTTGTTGCAAAAAAGGACATATAAGATTTGCATGTCCTTACAGACGTAAAGACGATTATATTATCAAGAATTCCTTTCCTTTTGAATTACGTGAACAGATAAAGCAAATATGGGTTCCTAAAGGAACAAGACCACCCAACATGGTCTATCCCGAATATGGTTCCAAATTTGTCACTTGGATAGCCAAGTAAGGTTGAGAAAGGTTATTTTCTTTTGTTTTGTAGGATAAACAAAAATGGATTCTAGATAGTGGATGCTCGAGGCATATGAGTGGTAAAATATCTTTATTTTCTGAAATTAAAGAAAAATGCAATGGCTCAATCACCTTAGGAGATAAAGGTAAATGCAAAATTTTAGGCGTTGGTAAAATCGGTAAGAATCCATCTAAAACTATTGACAATGTTTATTTAGTTGAAGGTCTAAAATTTAATTTGCTAAGTGTGTCTCAACTATGTGATAAAGGTAATGAAGTAATTTTTGACAAAGAAAAATGTGTTGTTAAAAATCCTAATACTGGAGATACTCTCATTACTGCTCTTAGAAATGATAATGTTTATGCTTTACATACTAACGAAATTGCAGTGCAAAATTTCAAGTGTTTGAAAGCTATTACAGATAATCCAAAACTTTGGCATAGACGTCTTGGCCATATCAATACTCACACCATGCAGAAGTTGATAAGTAAAGATTTAGTTAAGGGACTTCCAGCTCTTGACTATAAACAATGTCCTATTTGTGACGCATGCATTAAAGGTAAACAAGTAAGAAGTTCATTTAAACCGAAGAAAATGGTAAGTACATCAAGACCATGTGAACTATTACATATTGATTTATGTGGACCAATGCGTGTACGTTGCATAAGAGGTAAATCTTATATCCTAGTTATAGTTGATGATTATTCTAGATTTACGTGGGTTGATTTTCTAAAGGATAAAAGTGAAGCCTTGAAACCGTTTTCAAGACGTTGTAAAGAGATGCAAACTCAACTGAACCTTCCAATAGTCTCGGTTAGAAGTGACCATGGAAGAGAGTTTGATCAATTAGGCTTTGACTCCTTTTGTGAAAAATATGGTATAACCCATAACTTTTCAGCTCCTAGGACACCTCAACAAAACGGTGTAGTTGAAAGGAAAAATCGAACTTTAGAAGAGATGGCAAGAACAATGCTTATTGAAAATGGATTAGCTAAACACTATTGGGCTGAAGCTGTTAACACAGCTAATTATGTCTTAAATAGATGCCTTATAAGACCCATACTTAAGAAAACTCCCTATGAGTTATTCAAAGGAAGAAAACCGAATATAGCATACTTTAAACCATTTGGTTGCAAATGTTTTATTCATAATAATGGTAAAGACAATTTAGGTAAATTTGATGCTAGAAGTGATGAAGGTACATTTCTTGGATACTCACTTAATAGTAAAGCTTATCGAGTGCTAAACAAACGTACAGGTTTAGTTGAAGAAAGTATACATGTTGTTTTTGATGAATCCGAAAATGAAACTTTAAGTGAAGGTTTTAAAGAGTTAAACCTTAATAAACATTTTGATGATTTAAGTGATAATGAACTGGATATTAAAAATGCTAATGCAGTTAAAAAGATTAACATGCAGGATACCATACAAAGTATTGAGGATGAAGGAAAACAGGTTGTTAACATTGAAGACTCACAGTCTGATCTTGAGACCCAACCTCAAGATCTTGAGATAGTTCCTGAACATACTGTTTTGGGTACACCAATTAGAAATACTTCAAATGAAGTAAGTACAAGTTCATTAAATGAAAACACACCATCCATACTACGAAGAAGAACTAGAAAGTCATATCAACATCCTCCAGAGAACATTATAAGTGATCCAAACAAAGGTACGCAAACTCGATCCTCTCTTAAGAATCTATGTGCATTTTCTGCTTTTATTTCTCTCATAGAACCTAAAGATGTTAAAGAAGCATTACAAGAACCAGAGTGGATCATTGCAATGCAAAATGAATTAAATGAATTCGAAAGGAACAAAGTTTGGGATCTAGTTGAAAGACCTCCAGATCGTACTATTATTGGAACAAGATGGGTCTTTCGAAATAAACTCAATGAGGATGGAGATATTGTAAGGAATAAAGCAAGACTGGTAGCTCAAGGCTATAATCAAGAAGAAGGAATAGATTATGATGAAACTTTCGCACCTGTGGCAAGGTTAGAATCTATCCGTATTATGCTTGCTTTTGCTTCATACATGAATATTAAACTATATCAAATGGATGTTAAATGTGCATTCTTAAATGGATACTTGCAAGAAGAAGTATATGTTAAACAACCACCCGGCTTTGAAAATTCTGATCTACCTAATCATGTGTTCAAACTAAATAAAGCATTATATGGCTTGAAACAAGCTCCAAGAGCTTGGTATGACAGATTTAGCTCACATCTACTTGAAAATGAATTTCAACGAGGTAAAATTGATAAAACTCTTTTCATTAAAACTAAAGGAAAAGATATTCTAGTTGTTCAAGTATATGTTGATGATATATTGTTTGGAGCTACTAATGATTCTTTGTGCAAGGAATTTTCTGAGATTATGTGCAAAGAGTTTGAAATGAGCATGATGGGAGACTTAACATTCTTTCTTGGACTACAAATAAAGCAAAAGAAAGATGGCATATTTATTTGTCAAAGTAAATATGTTAGAGATTTATTGAAAAAGTACAATATGGATCAATATAAAGAAGTTAATACGCCTATGAGTACAACACTAAGTTTGGACCAAGATATAAATGGTAAGAGTGTTGATCAAAAGACTTATAGAGGTATGATTGGTTCTTTATTGTATTTAACTGCTAGTCGTCCTGATATCATGTTTAGTGTTTGCTTATGTGCTCGTTTTCAAGCTAACCCAAAAGAATCTCACTTAACAGCAGTTAAGAGAATCTTTAGATATTTATATGGGACTAAAGACTTTGGTCTATGGTACCCTAGCTGTGGAAATTTTAGTTTAATTGGTTTTTCAGATGCTGATTATGCTGGATATAAAGTTGATAGAAAAAGCACCTCAGGATCGTGTCAGTTCTTAGGAAATTCATTGATCTCTTGGTATTCTAAAAAGCAAAATTCAGTTGCTTTATCTACAGCTGAAGCTGAATACATAGCTGCCGGTGCATGTTGCTCTCAAATTTTATGGATTGCTCAACAACTTAGAGACCTTGGAATTGATTTCAAAGGCATACCAATAAGATGTGATAATACAAGTGCAATTTGTATTACAAAGAATCCTGTGCAACATTCTCGTACAAAACACATTGAGGTACGTCACCATTTTATAAGGGATCATGTTGAAAAAGGTAATATTTCTTTATCTTTTATATCTACTGAAAATCAATTAGCGGATATATTTACAAAACCTTTAAGTGCTGATCGTTTTGCTTATATACGTATGGAACTTGGCATGCTAAATGACGTTGCATGAATTAAGGGGGAGTATTATCAAAGAGTAATGGCATATGAGTAAAAGGATTGAAACGATAATTACTTAAATACCAAGTATGTATTAAGGGGGAGCATTACGTATTATTGTGATCATATATGTGTTTATGCATATTTTTGAGAATTGAAAATTTGATTTCAATTTCTTAAAAAATTATTATTATTTGTTTTATAAATATGGGATTTATAATTGAATACCTTTAATTAATAAAGGATATTTAATTATTTTTTAAAACAAAATTGTTTGTTTCGATTAGTTGTGAACATCATCAATGCGTTAAAATTGTGTTCATTATTTTGGTTAACAATTACCCCTGGACAATCCAAACCTTCCAAGAAAAGGAAGAGAGGGTCTAGGAAGTAATTTTTGTTGATTATGCATGTTATGGCTTTGATGAACAATATTTTCTTTTCGGCAAACAATACTTTCTTTTGATAATCCCAACATTTTATAACTCCTTGTTTACTTTTTGATGAAAGTCAAAAAGGGGGAGAAATATATATGTATATTATGTATGTATGCATGCTATACTCACTTGCTCTACTTGCTTTATATTTTGATAATGTTTTGCATGATTGCGCATGATTGCTTGCTTATACATGTTCTGAAATATTATGTTCTGAAAAATTGTTAAATGTTTTGCTTAAATGTTTTGCTCTGATAAATTGTTCTGTATGTTTAACATTCATGCTTAAGGGAGACATAATGTATATGTTTAAGGGAGATATGAAAATTTAGTTGCATAACTTGATATTTGATTGATGATTATAGATTATTATTCATAATCATAACTTGATAATCATGTCTTTAATAATAAAGTTTTTGAAATGATATTGATGACTATCATATTTGCATATATTATGATTGGATATTTGTTTACATAAACAATGATTGTAATGATGTGATATAACATAGTTCTGTTTTGAAACTGATCTTAAAATCTTGAAGAATGTTTCTGAAAAATGATAAAGTCTCGAAAATGTTTTTATATATTATTATTATTCGTGCTTTTCATTTCATTATAACTTAGAAATATGATTTAGGTAAATATGGTTTTGACTTTCATCAAGGGGGAGATTGAAGACTCAACTCTCTTAAATAATAAGGAAAGATTAAAGACTTAATTCTCTTGGATGATGATAATTCAAAACACATATTGTTTAAACAAATAAATTAAGTAATTACATTTAATTGTTTAAGTAAGTTTAAAATCATATTTGATACACATTTGATTTATATTTTTAAGAAAGAAGTCGATGGAATGTGCTTAAAGAACTTAAGTTTATTTTAAAGTGATTTTATAAGTTCTGAAATATATTTCAAAGTCTTGAAACAAATTACAATTACGATCAGGTTAGTTTCGTAATAATATTTGAAATATTTTAATAGGTCAATGTTCCTTGAAATTATATTTGAAATATTTTAATAGGTCAAGGTTCATTAAAATTAACATTGGATATTATTTGAATAAAGTTTAAATATTTTGTTATACGTTGGTAATTAACGTTTAAATATTTTATATTTAAACTTGGATTTAAATATGTGATTAAAATTATTTGGTAATTAAATATAGTACAAGGTACACATGTTTTATTATTAATTGTACACGGCTATATTTAAGCAAGATCTAGATTTACTATTATTTGGATGAAATTTGAATTTATGCTAAAAATAGTAAATAGCGATCCTAAAAAATAGGAATTAATTTAAATGGTTATTTAAATGTTGATAAATCTGGTTTATGCTTATTATTCAATATCTTGTTTAAGTACTAACATGGCAGCATAGCATTGGACAATTACAAACACAATGACGAAATTATTATTAAGCTGTCAGTACACGTCAGTTTGAAGATAACCTCAAGATCTTGAAGTCAGGCGCTGAAAGACCAGGTCAACAGAAAATAACGGATAGGAGCCTTCTTGTTTTTGAAGATGTGTTGAGGCGTACACTAT